>NC_138770.1:222656182-222903682 GCF_965119305.1 Pelophylax lessonae | reverse complement strand
AAATTTGCATCTCCCACATACCATGTGCAACTCTTGCAGGAATTGTGAATCAAGGATAATTCAGCACAGCTTAATGAACAGACACATTGAGGAGTGTAGGAACACACCGTCAGATTACCCGATCACACTATGGGGTTTTAACTCCTCCATAATTTTGCCACTTTGGAAACCAAGTGCTTACTTTATGTATACTTTTTAGACGGAACTACAATTTCTAGTAGGGTGATATCATTGCATGAGATTTTCCCTCACTTCCTGTCTTAGTGTCACCAAGACAGGAAGTGAGGGGAATATCACTGTGGGGAAATAGCTTGCAATTGTTGCCTTATAATGTCCATAGTATATATAAAAGGAAAGAATTGCTGGCTATATCCCCACGGGAGATTCCCTCACTTCCTGTCCTGGTGACACCAAGACAGGAAGTGAAGGGAAATCTCCTGCAATGATATAACACTGTTACATGTTCTAGTTATGTAGCAAACTTAAGAATATACAAAGCAAACATCTTTTTTTTTCCATTTTGGCAAAATCATGGATTAATTAAAAAACTATCTTTGTTTGTCCCGTGGCTTGCAGGAAAAACATTTTGCCTTGATTCCACCATCAACACAGACAGGGGAAACCCTCCTGCGGAGCCATTGTGTTCTCCTGGTGCTGCCCCTGCCAGGAAAACACAGTGATTATTGCTAGTGGCTACAAGAGATGCTAGCGATAAGTGTGTGTAAAATCTGACAGACTGGTTGTACGTTGTCCTCCAGGTGATCGACCAATCAACTTGGGTACCTTCAGCCTGGCCATACACAGTTTAAATCTGCATCTCAAATGAAGCAATCCCATTTACATATAACACTCCATAAAGGAGAATTGAGGGGCTTATCAGGTCTGCGTTAAAAATTAACAGCCACACCCAATCAGACAGCTCGTGTTAAAAGGGACCTGAAAAGCAATCTGCATGGCTTGCTTTTCCAAGCATTGGCTAGTTTAGTGAGCCTGGACTAATAACAGTCACTGTAATGCTACCCATACTGCTGTCCTTTTAACATGGTGACAAAAGTTGATACCTATGCTACATGTGTGTAAAGTTACTTTCACCCTGCTAAATGGACAGCAATAAGGTTGTAAATACAGTGACTGCCTGTCCCCCCCTGATGGCGGCCCTGGGTGTGTCATGAAAGGCCAATTGAGAAAATGGCTATATCATGTAGAGGAAATCACCAGTGTGGGGCAACCTATGTCATGGAGGTAGATTTGGACATCAATGTATATGTATCACCAGAAATGGAATTCTTTGTTCTACAATATCTCAAAGACGACCTAGCATGTTATTTGAAGACTGTACTATTTTGGACATACTTGGACTCAAACATACACTGCTCTTTCCACAGCTCCTCCTCCTCTGGGGGTATGATAAAGTTTATACGCATCTTCACCAAAAGCACAAGATGATGTGTCGTCTCCGGATGAGGCTGCAGCGGAGATTTCAGTTCCTGCCTGATATAGTGGATCTGCAGCGGGCCTGGAGTGATGCCAAAAGGCGCTCACCCAGGCTCCTGCTAAAGGCTGTGGAGCAAATCTCCGGTAAGTAAAAATATACATTACATGTGACCAGATAGGTTACAATTTTTTGGGTAGGTGGACATGTGTTTAGCTATGCAACAACACTAATACCAACACCCCCCCCCCTCCCTCTCGCTCCTACCTTTCCTACCTCCATCAAGTGTCTCTTCACAACCTTTAATACTACTATGTACATTCGTATTTTTTATGTTTCTTTTTTTTCTTCTGCTTCTAGCCAAAGCGGACGGACGGCACCCTCTTGTGCTTTTGGTGAAGAAGGGGAGGAGGAGGACGGCCACACTCCAATACGCAATCAGAGGCAGCGAGCCATTTGAGCAGCTGAAAATTGTGGATCGTAAGTAGAAAATAAAAATGTTAGAAATTTCTAATCTCTAATCACATTTTACAGAGCCCCCTTTACATCGGAGTCTCCAGACTTACTACACTGTAAGAGGGAAGTGTGAAGACTCTGATATAAGGAGAGTTTGGGAACCATTATTTGAGGGGGGAAGCTGGGGACTCTGGTGTAAAAGGGAACTCTGTGTTCCCCAAAGCTCCCCCATACATCTGAGCTTACAGAGACCCACTTACACTTCCCTTCCTCAGTCCACCACAGTCAAGGGCACAACAAGTCCCACTGCAGAAGGCTACCTGCTTGGACTTGTAATCCTCTCTGTAGGGGAATGAGGAAATACTGCCTGCTATGCTAAGACTTGTAGTGCCCTCTGTTAGGGACTAAGGATTCCTCAGTCCTCAACATTCTAGGGCACTATAAGTCTCAGCATAGTGGGCTGTCATACCTCAGTCCCTCACAGCTCGGGTCAAAAGCAACACAGTTAAACATCTAAAGGACAACTCCAAACAAAACTACCAATAATGGACAGAGTCCATATGCTCTATAATGTCAAAGACCCGCTACCACTCACCTTCCACCTCTGGTGCTGTCATTGTGTAGGGCAAAGGGCTCCATCTACACCATGTTTGGCTTTCAGGTCAGATAGGCAGGACTTGCTCAGCTCCACTCTCTTCCTTGGCAATTGACTCTGGCGTCATTGTGGATCTTTCCTCCTCTAGAAAACACCCAGGGGCCCTCTCCTTGTCCCCCAGCCACCCAGGGCCTTCTTCTCCTCCTCCTCCACCAACCATTTTCAGACTCTTCCAACTTCCCTTGGGCAACTCAACCCCTTTGCATAGTGGACACAACAAATCTATGACCAGCCTGCAAAATATCAAGTCTGGGCCTGGTTACCTGTATGTTCCGGGTCCAGGGCGGAGCTCTCCTCCCAGAGCAACAAATGATGATAGCAGAGTGAGTTGACCGGCCAGTCACTTCCTACTGGTGCAGGTACACACCTACCGATTCCTCCACATCTTAGGATAACATGATCAGACGGCCAATCCCCAGGCAGAGAAGGAGGAGTAAGTGTCAGCGGACAACAGACACCTGGCAGACGCAGTGAAGGGACTGCAGCACACTGCTGCAACTTTTTGATCCGAGGATTGAAAGCAATCTTTTACTTGGGAGATTTCCCTGACTGCGCCCTTCGAAATGTTGGTGCTCCGCCACTGGCCGCAAGGCCCCTGTAGGTGCGAGGCCTTAGGCGCCCGCTTAATTTGCATGGTGCCCTCCTGTTTTAAAACATGGTCAATGCATCTCATTGGTGTAAGTGCACTTCTATGTTCTGAATTTTAGGGGCATTGAGTATGGTGCTAGCATGATGAGAGGTTACTGCCTATTTGTGTCCATAAATAATATATAATGTTTTTCTTTTATTTTAGAAACCAGTGATCAGGATGTTGCGGCTCAGCCTTCTCAGGCCCCCTGTAAGTAATGTGGATGTGCTGGTGTGTTGTGTATTAGGTCGAACTTGGAGGAATGATTGTTTGTTTTGTTTTCTTTTGTGGTTGATGTAACTTCAGCAAGAGAGGAGCCTCAGGCAGGGCCAAGTCGCCTGGATCCGGGCCAGGAACACATTGTTGCCCAAGAAGAGGCCAATTCGTCTGAACCGGATGAGGACCTGGGCTCTCCTCAAATGGGAAGTAAGTATTCTACATGTGTTTGTGTGTTCAATGTGTCCTGGGAAATCTAAGGGCTGTAATATCTATATTTTGCCATTGGGGTTATGTAGCAGCTGACATTGAGGATGTTAGTTGTGGAGGACTGGGGAAGAGGGGCTGCTGCTTACCCAGTCCAAAGTAACTACTACCTTCAATGTTTCCCAACTACTTTCTGTGTGCCTTTATCAAATAGCTTTGGTTAAAGGATTGTATTTGTGTCTTTGTGTTTCTAGGAGATACGACGCCATCCCCCCATGAAGGGACACCATCCCCCCATGTAGGGTCTCCCCCATCCTCCCCCACTCCAGGCTCCCCTGAACTAGTCTGTAAGTACCTAAAATTAGATTCTCACATGAATTGTGTGTGCTAGGATGATGTGTATCTAGGATAATCTAAGTTGGAGTCTAAGCAAGTGTAGTTTTGCTATATGTGACAGGAAGGTTGGTCATGAAACACTCTTGCTTAACCTTCATGTTTGCAAGGTGGTTTTGGGGAGCTTTACAGGACATGTTATCTTTTGTAAGTTATCTCAAGCCACCCTATTCTAAATTGGTGTTAGTTTCTCTACATTGGAAATGGTGTGCTTTGTACTTGTAATTTTTTTGTGGACATTGTAATTTAATCATGTCCTGATTTAGTCAACACTGAAAATGTGTGTTTGTCAATCTTTCATAAATACTCTTCCTCGGTAATGTACCACATTCCAGTTCACAATTTGTGTTCTTTTTGTGCAGTTTCTCCCGAGCCAGCCACGCCATCAACTTCGGGGGCCCAAAAAAAAACTGATGATGGTAAGTTGTGTGCTTTTCCAGTAATGTGTCTACTTAGTAAGTGGAGAAATGCTAACTGTGTATGTCCCCGCTCAGGCTTCAAGTTCCTCTAAAGGCAGCAGGTTCTTTATGTGAATGCATTCTATGCATTAGTATTCCAAGTGATAGGTGTGCATATTCCCCCTCAGACTTACTGGGACCATTTTTTACTGTCCAAATTTTTGCACTAATACTTGTCTGGAACAGACTCCCCCTCCTCCTTAACTGAGGTGACAGCATGCCAATATTGCCTCCTGATGCTGTCACTCCTAATCATTGAGACCATCGGAAGGGAGGGGGGCAAGGCTGGCTCACAGTTAGGTGCCTGAACAGGCACAGGGTGCTTGGCTTCATCTCATGTGCCTCCATAGCAAGCTGCCTGCTGTGGGGTCAACCAACAGGAGGGAGGTGCCTAGAGGTGTGTACAGGGGCCATGTAAAAAGG
The DNA here is from genome assembly GCF_965119305.1 of Pelophylax lessonae. NCBI lineage: Eukaryota > Metazoa > Chordata > Amphibia > Anura > Ranidae > Pelophylax > Pelophylax lessonae. The sequence continues at coordinate 222,898,814 of NC_138770.1, read as the reverse complement.
AGGATTGTTATTTATCTTGTCCCCAAAAACCTAGAGAGTGTAAGTCTAACCTGATTAGTTTTCCACAGCCCTCCCAAAATATGTTTCCAACACTTAGAACAGGCAGGGCTGAGGCACCAAAAACATCCGAAAAACACAATCAGCACAAAAGCAGGGAGTACGTATCCTTAACGCTATAAGCTTCACCCAGTAGAATGACGCTTGCACTGTACAAATCTGCATCACCACCATATCAAAGTCTAAATAAAACTTTCAGGGAAATGTGGAGGGGTAATGAGTGGGTGTTAGAGCGTTTTCATGACTGCCTAACCTACAGTTAGCGTGAGTCCATTTGTTGATAAACTTTTTCTTCTCTCTTAACACAGCTGGGATGGCGGAAAGGAGATCAGGGGAGCAGACACATCTGCTCCGTCCACAACTGGCCCTCCGAATTCCAAAGGGTAAGTCTCTACTATGTGTCAGGTTCAATCTATAGACAGTAAGAGGGAGAGAGAACGCTACACAAACTCCAATGGTGATAGAGATAAATGTGTGCACATGTATCGTGTTGACCAATTGAACCCAAAACACCTTACATTCTTCTAAATGATTGCTTGTGTTGACATGAAGAAAAGCCTTTTACTTAGCTTTGGTGGAACTGCTACTAACATTCCAAGCCATCTTATGTAACCTTTTGAACAATTTGCTGTGAAAGTTTGAGTTTAAGGTTTACACCAGCAATTTAGCATATTTGCTTCAGAGTGTTGATAAAAGCCAACCAATAGACTCCTAAGCATATTTGTTGAAGCACATTAATTACAATCGTTGTTTGGATCATTTTGCATAAAACTAATTGTCATGTCTTTTTCTACCCAGGACACACGCACCTCACCTATGAGGTCCTTTTGGAATACGTAACATGGTGCATCGACAGAATCTTAGTTTTGGAAGAAACTTATGGGGCCGATCCAGCCCCTCAGGAGCCATTTGTCAGGAATGTTTCCCCCTTAAAAAGATTATAGTTTTTATTTTTTAATTTGTTTGGTTAATTTTACAATGTTTTTTAACTGTCACATTTCGACATTCTAAAAAAAAATATAACAAAAAAATTTAAAAATTCAAAACCCTTTTTTTTGGGACCAAAAAAAAAAAAAAATAAAAAAACCCTCGTTTTTGGGAAACAAAAAAATTTAAAAATTCAAAACCCTTTTTTTTGGGACCAAAAAAAATAAAAAAACCCTCGTTTTTGGGAAACAAAAAAATTAAAAAATTAAAAACCCTTTTTTTTGGGACCAAAAAAAAAAAAAATAAAAAAACCCTCGTTTTTGGGAAACAAAAAAAATATAAAAATTTAAAAAAAACCCTTTTTTTGGGACCCAAAAAAAAAAAAAAATAAAAAAAAAGCCTTGTTTTTGGCAACCAAAAAAAATATAAAAATTTTAAAAAAACCCTTTTTTTGGGACCCAAAAAAAAATAAAAAAACAAAAAAAGCCTTGTTTTTGGCAAACAAAAAAAATATAAAAATTTAAAAAAAAACCTTTTTTTGGGACCCAAAAAAAAATAAAAAAACAAAAAAAGCCTTGTTTTTGGCAAACAAAAAAAATATAAAAATTTAAAAAAAAACCCTTTTTTTGGGACCCAAAAAAAAATAAAAAAACAAAAAAAGCCTTGTTTTTGGCAAACAAAAAAAAAAATGTTTACAAAAAAGCCTTGTTGTTTTTATGGCAACCGACAAAACCACAAATGTTTACAAAAAAGCCTTGTTGTTTTTATGGCAACCGACAAAACCACAAATGTTTACAAAAAAGCCTTGTTGTTTTTATGGCAACCGACAAAACCACAAATGTTTACAAAAAAGCCTTGTTGTTTTTGGTAACAAACTAAACCAAAAATGTTTACAAAAAAGCCTTGTTGTTTTTGGCAACGGAAAAAACCAAAAATGTTTACAAAAAAGCCTTGTTGTTTTTGGCAACGGAAAAAACCAAAAATGTTTACAAAAAAGCCTTGTTGTTTTTGGTAACAAACTAAACCAAAAATGTTTACAAAAAAGCCTTGTTGTTTTTGGCAACGGAAAAAACCAAAAATGTTTACAAAAAAGCCTTGTTGTTTTTGGCAACGGAAAAAACCAAAAATGTTTACAAAAAAGCCTTGTTGTTTTTGGTAACAAACTAAACCAAAAATGTTTACAAAAAAGCCTTGTTGTTTTTGGTAACAAACTAAACCAAAAATGTTTACAAAAAAGCCTTGTTGTTTTTGGTAACAAACTAAACCAAAAATGTTTACAAAAAAGCCTTGTTGTTTTTGGTAACAAACTAAACCAAAAATGTTTACAAAAAAGCCTTGTTGTTTTTATGGCAACCGACAAAACCACAAATGTTTACAAAAAAGCCTTGTTGTTTTTGGTAACAAACTAAACCAAAAATGTTTACAAAAAAGCCTTGTTGTTTTTATGGCAACCGACAAAACCACAAATGTTTACAAAAAAGCCTTGTTGTTTTTAGGGCAAACGACAAAACCACAAATGTTTACAAAAAAGAATTGTTTTTGTGAAAACCTTCCAAAAAATGATGTCAAAACATAAAAAATGTTTAAAATGTTTATCTAAATTAAATTTAAGTATGTTGCTCTTTGCAACACAAATGTTACATTGGCAATTTAGTTCATTCTATTATATATTGTAATATATTTTTTGTACGCTACAGTTGGTAGACACCCACATGTGTTATTAAAACATTTATTTTATTACCCAAGTTTTCTTTTTGGTGTACACATCGAATGTCTTTTGTGTTGTATTTGTTTACTTGAGTGGTGTGGTCTGTAATTGTTAGTATGTTGGCTTTGGTTTATGTTAGCCTTGAGACTTGTTTTGAAGCTACATTTGAAGGGAGACCTTTTCTTGGGTCGTTATGTGAACATTGAGTTATCTAAATTTACATGAAATCATATGTTTGGAGATAGAGAAGCACGTGTGTATAAATGCCTACATTAACCAGGGCCATTACTTGGCCACCAACACTCCTAAAAAACCAAAGAGCAAACACAAACTAATCATTTTGCATAAGATTTCATCCCCAAAAGAAGCACTATAATAAATCATATTGTGCCACCCTCAAATTAAAAAAAAAAAATGGCCCAAAAAATTGGCCAATGTAAATCATTAACAAAACTAAACCAAATTAAACAAAAAAACAAAAAATCAAGTTGGTGGTCGTGCCTGAAGCAGTGTGGTGAGCACTGTTAAGTTTCCTGCCATCAAATGGTGGGCCAATAGTTCCATCTGGTCTGGGGTTAACTGTAGAGTTGTGCTCAAGTGGCCCATTAGGATCATATCTTCTGTCTGAGGCTGCTGATGATGCAGGGTGTTGAACGTTGGAAATGTCCCAGACAGAAGATGTTCGGCCAATAGTGTCATCTGCTCTGGGGTCAGCCTAAGCATTTGGGCAACGTGTGCCATTACCATGAGATGGGATCGTTGCTGCTCCAAGGCTATTTGATGCTGCTGGTGGTGCAAGGGTTGTGAAGATGTGTGGGGAGTGGTGGTTGATTGTTTGTTGTGGTCCACGGTGCGGGGGCAAACGACATGTCGCATTGGTGACAAAAAAGAAGAACGGCCTGGGGAGGAGTGAAGTGATAAAGGTGTGGAGGGAATGTAGTCAGGTGGAAGGGGTACTGTGGAACCAGTGCGCATTGAGGTTGTGCAGGAGGATTGCTCATTGAGGGGTGTGGGAGTCCGAACGGAGTGTGAAGTGCTAGGAGTGGCTACAGGAGGAATTGTCCCATCCCCAGCTGCCTGACAAGTGGCCAACACTGGCATTACCCTCCCACTACCACAACCTGCAGTGGCAGGTGAGTGAGATGTTTGGGAGGGCTCTGCCAATGGGGCATCTTCAGATCCAAACAGGCATTGGCGTGTGGCCAGCACCTGAGTGTCAACACTTTGCCGATCCCGTTGATGCTGGTCTGCTAAACTTACCAAGCTGTTACGCATATCCTGTTGAACCTGTAACATATCCTGGTGAACCTGTACCATTGTTGCTACAGATTCCTGTATGAGCCCGAGCAGACGTACTGCCTCAGTAGATTGCTGAGTACGCCTCCTTAACTCATTTTGGACCTGATACTCATCAAGCAGCCTCTCGGCTACATCCAGCATAGATGGACGAAGTTGGGTAGGTGACAATCCCTCTGCATCTAAGGCTACCTGAAAGCAGAAGAAATAGACCAAATCATTATCAAACATCATGACTAAATATTTCAGATTAGTTTGACAACTTAACACCCCAAGCAGAACGTTGAAAAGTTTGATGTGCTTCTAATGAGTACTTGTTCATTGTAAGATTATCCAAGCTAGCAACACTTCTGATAATGGGTACATATTATATTGGTATGACTAATATGACAAAGGCAAAAAAGATTCAACATGAAGGTGTTCCCAATTAACCCTGGTGTGGTAGGTTGTTTATGCTTTTGGTAAATCTGTTACTACACCAATGACTTTATACATCTACGTATGTTGTCTAAAATCTTGCCATCAATCTGCTACAGGACAACCCAACCAAACGATACCCATGAATTTGGACCTGGAAAATCAAAGACGGGCCGGACTTTAAAGATCCTGGATGTTTTTGGAACATTAGTGGCACACCAAATTATAACATAATTCCCTGATGTTCAAGATAGAACTCTTGTTGTGCTGGTGCATCGTCAGAATGTCATAGCACTAATTTAACACACACAATGTAAGCCACATCTAGTCCAAAATCAATGCTACCATTGAAATGTTACATGTGCACCTTGTTCCCTTATATCACATACCACAGCACTGGATGCAGAATCGTCGCCAGCTCCTGATCCAACTCCAGCTGCAACGTCAAGAGGGGCCTGATGTTCTTTTAAAAACAAAAAAAAAAAAACATGTTTAGTACATAACCTTAGTCAGTAATGATTATGGCCAGATTGCCCTCCTAGCTTCATGAATGAAGCATTGAGGCCAAACATTCAAAAGTGCTTTCCTGGGCTCATAGGACACTTGCTAAACCCTCCCAAAGGTTAAGAAGGCTTGGTCTGCCTACTAATGACGGCACCCATTAATGCTGTCAACTGTGTTTTGCAGGGTAAACATCTAAAAGGCAACACTCTTTCATAAGAAAAAACATGTGTGTTAATGGGGTTAATAAGATTCAAAAAAACATTATTTGACTAGACATACCAACACCTTCCTCCAGGCCTAGCTGCACTGGGTGTGTTCCCTGCTGCGGATCTTCTGTAAAGGACATAGCAATATGAGCTATCTTGGAAAAAAAAAACATCTACATTGTTTGGCACAGTATGATATTGGACCTACCAGGAGGAGGGTCAGCACTGATGTCAACACCTGTGAGTCCGTCTGGTTCGCCAAGCTGCATGGGCTGTGGAGGGGCTGAGATCCGTGCTACAGATGAACAAATTGCAGGTTGGGGAAAACAAAAAAAGGACAATTGGAAGGGCAAGTATCACATTCTCTTAATGTCACACATAGGATAGTAGTTAATCTTTTCCAAACAACTCACACAATTGACATCCAAGATAATATCCTACCTCGGTGCAAAGCATCCGAATCTAAGTCCTCTCTGGGAAAGATGGTATCGGGTCCTATGATGTTCAAGAAAGGTAATTGATAATCCCAGAGAGAACTTCGTGCACGTTCATCCAGCCGACCTTGACGGTCATAAAGACCCTCCGCAGCCCATGCAATTAGCTTCTTCCGAACGGACCCACAGATGTCGTTGACCTTCTTCCGCACACTGTCACGGTGGCGAGGTGCTTCACCCAGTGCATTTACAGCATCCCGGATTTCATCCCACAATCTGTTCTTCTCTGTTACTGAGTAAGACGCGGCCCTGGTCCCATGTATCACCTGATATCTGGCCATATAGGCGTGGACCAGGGCACAGCACTGATTGTGGGTGAAACGGGGAAGCCGGGGTAATGTGGACAAGCTGACTCTGGTGGACGGACCCGCTCCAGGACTACTGTCAGAAGAGCCAGCTTGTCCACTTGGTGTGTTAACACCTCCCCCGGCTTCCTCCTCCGGGATGGGGATGGTGGACTCCCTCATGGATACAGCTGGAGCCTCCCTCACACCAGAGCCAGACGATCTGCCCACCCTGCCCCCCCTGCCCCCCCTGCCCCCCCTGGCCCCCCTGGCCCCCCTGGCCACCCTGCCCCTTCTCATCCTTCCAGTGGGTGGGGCCATGGGAGCACGAGGTGGGCAGAGAATCTGGCTGTCCAGCAGCAGCAAAGAGCCCCAAACTCCTAAATCTGAAATGACAAAAGAGAAAACAGAAAAAACAGGATTTGCAGATTGCTCTTCATATACAGTATAATTAGTGAACAGTTACAGAACACACTTACCTAATGGCACAAACAGACTTGGTGGTGGTGGTGGTGGTAGTAGTGGGCAAAGAGCAGAAGAGGCTGCAAAGAAAAGGAAAAAAAAAACACATAAGAAAACGCATATGGGTACAAATCACACGAGGCCCTCCAAACACTTACCTAATGGCACAAACACGGTGGTGGTGGTGGTGGTGGCAAAAAAAGCAGAAGAGGTTGCAAAGAAATGGAAAAAAAAAACACATAAGAAAACGCATATGGGTACAAATCACACGAGGCCCTCCAAACACTTACCTAATGGCACAAACACAGTGGTGGTGGTGGCAAAGAGCAGAAGAGGCTGCAAAGAAATGGAAAAAAAAAACACATAAGAAAACGCATAGGGGTACAAATCACACGAGGCCCTCCAAACACTTACCTAATGGCACAAACACAGTGGTGGTGGTGGTGGTGGTGGTGGTGGTGGCAAAGAGCAGAAGAGGCTGCAAAGAAATGGAAAAAAAAAAACACATAAGAAAACGCATAGGGGTACAAATCACACGAGGCCCTCCAAACACTTACCTAATGGCACAAACACAGTGGTGGTGGTGGTGGTGGTGGTGGTGGTGGCAAAGAGCAGAAGAGGCTGCAAAGAAATGGAAAAAAAAAAACACATAAGAAAACGCATAGGGGTACAAATCACACGAGGCCCTCCAAACACTTACCTAATGGCACAAACACAGTGGTGGTGGTGGCAAAGAGCAGAAGAGGCTGCAAAGAAATGGAAAAAAAAAACACATAAGAAAACGCATAGGGGTACAAATCACACGAGGCCCTCCAAACACTTACCTAATGGCACAAACACAGTGGTGGTGGTGGTGGTGGTGGTGGTGGTGGCAAAGAGCAGAAGAGGCTGCAAAGAAATGGAAAAAAAAAAACACATAAGAAAACGCATAGGGGTACAAATCACACGAGGCCCTCCAAACACTTACCTAATGGCACAAACACAGTGGTGGTGGTGGCAAAGAGCAGAAGAGGCTGCAAAGAAATGGAAAAAAAAAACACATAAGAAAACGCATAGGGGTACAAATCACACAAGGCCCTCCAAACACTTACCTAATGGCACAAACACAGTGGTGGTGGTGGTGGTGGTGGTGGTGGCAAAGAGCAGAAGAGGCTGCAAAGAAATGTAAAAAAAAAACACATAAGAAAACGCATATGGGTACAAATCACACAAGGCCCTCCAAACACTTACCTAATGGCACAAACAGACTTGGTGGAGGGGGGGTGGTGTAATCCTTTATAGGCAAAAGGAGGCTGCAAACATTAAACATACATGAGAAAACACATGTCCAAACCACATGCACATGGGGCCAACTGCCAATGATTAAAAGACACTTGAGGGGTTCCCAAGCTATTGTGGGTTGGAGGGGATTCACCATAGACAACTTAAGCACACCCAAGATAAGTACAAATTGTCTCCTTCCTTTTTTTTGGGAGAGAGAGATACAATTGTCTTACCTCCAGATAATGTAGGTTGTGGGTCACAGGGTCTTGCTAGCACATAAGAAACATCGATCTATAACATCCAGCAGCCATATTGGCCATGTGCTCCTTTTATAGCTAGCTCACAGGTGTGATAATTAGCGGCCGTTTCTATATATATCTGCGCATTCGCGAATTTGCGCGTTCAAAATGGAGGACGATATCCCAGACGCATTAGATGGTGCAATGCTGGCATTTATTGGTGCCTTGTTTGAGGAGGCCCTGGCACAGGAGGCAGCAGAAGGTGGGGAAGCTGCAGCAGCAGCACCTCCAGCAGCAGCACCTCCAGTCCGTGTGCCCTTACCTCGCCAGCCACGCATTTTTGCTCCAAGGATCTATTTGGACAAGCTGCGGGATTCTGATGTCAGGAGGAAGTTCCGGCTCGAGCGAGGAACTATTCTACACCTCTACCAGCTCATAGCAGAGAAAATTGACCCGGACACACAGCGCGGCCATGCGGTGCCCGGCATGGCCAGATTGCTGGCCACTTTGTATATTTTAGGGCGTGGCAGCTTCCAAGCCACTTCGGGAAGTATCATGGGCATTAGCCAGCCCACAGTTTCAAGGGTGTTCATGTTGGTCATTAATGCCATAGTGGATATAGTGCCCAATTTTATCCACTGGCCACAGAATGAAAATGAGTGGAATGAAGTCAAGTTGGGTTTCTACCGGCGGGCACACATGCCGCAAATCCTAGGGGCAATCGATGGCACCCACATAGCCATTAGGCCCCCAAGGAGCCACGAAAGTGAATACCGGAACCGCAAGCAGTACCACTCCGTGAACGTCCAATTAGTGTGTGACGCCAAACAGCGCATCATGAGTGTCAACACTGGTCACCCAGGGTCGTGCCATGATTCCAGTATGTTAAGAACAAGTACTCTGTACGAGGTGTTTGAAAGTGGACAAATGCCCGAAGGGTGGCTTATTGGTAAAGTATTTTGTCTTAACAACATAAACTGTAAGATTACATAGACATAGGAATAAGCTACATCGGTGTACACCCTGATTTAAGCAAAGCCTACCTAAAATGGATGTGTTAGGAGTTGTCAGGCTGTTCACACACAACCAGATCAGCAGCTTAGCAGCTCACAAAAGAAAGATTTGCAAAGTTGTCTTTGAGTCCAATGAAGGTGGTTAACCAATGTGTAAATGGTGTCCTCTAGCCACCCAAAGAAAACCGACAAATGATTCCAATGGTATTGCCATATCCCCAAAGTACTTTGCATAAGTGAGTCAATATTGGTTTCCTCACTCTAGTTGCAGATATATTCCAGAAGTAAGACCTAGGCTAATGTAATAGGAACAAAATAGGGGCCAAGTTGGAACTTGCAAGAGAAACCCACCACTTTGTGTGTCCTTTTTCCCATTTGTATTAGTGATTTAGGCAGTTAGACAGAGTTGAGATGTTTCATATGATTTTTTGCAAACAGACGAGCAGGTTGTTTAGTAAAATGCCTAATTGTCTCCCATTTTGAGGAGTCATCTAAAGTCACATGATATGAATAACTAATGTATATTTTTCTTATTTTTCAGGGGATGCTGGTTACCCGCAGCTGACGTGGCTGATGGCTCCAATCAGGTACCCCCAGGGCCCAGCAGAGAGGAATTACAACAGGGCCTTGCGGAGAAGCCGGAGTATCATTGAGTTGACCATAGGTCTTCTCAAGTCCCGGTTTCTCTGCTTGGCCCGGCCTGGGGGTGAACTCCTGTACTCTCCTACAAAGGCTTCCAAGATCATCCTGGCGTGCTGCGTGTTGCACAACATGTGCGTTGCCCGGGATGATTCTTGGGAGCTGACGGAGGAGAGGGAGCCAGAGGTCCGTCAGCCGGCGGCCCCCAGGCGGCGGAGCACCGCTGCCGGTATGGCCACCCGGAATACCCTGGTTGCTAGCCACTTTACATGTAAGTACTGTAACCGGTCAAGATAGGGCATGTGTATTAATTAGCTAGTTAGCAGAGGTGCCACTCACAGGGAGACAGAGGGTGATTATCATCTGCCAATGACACTTGCCATTGTAGATAAAGTGTAGTCAACATTGGTAAAATTGTGCTACTTGAGCAAAAACATGCACCTCTAACCATAAACATGTTGGTATTGTGAATAGTGTAAAGGGCTGAGAAGAGCTGGCAGGTGTTTATTTGTGTCTATGCCACCTGTGTAGTTATTGATAACATGAACGGCTGCTTGGTATCTTATGGTGTTGTAATTTTCCAGAACATCAACATCTTGGAATCATGGCACGTACCATGGGAAGCCTGTGGTGATGGGCTGTCTGGCGTCACAGGTGTGTATTCAAATGTTTACATTAATGATTTCTGGTTTGTGTAAGTTGGCATAAAATGTGTTATTTCACTCGTGATGTCGAAATTAAATGAAGTTCAGAATGAAGCAAACAGGCATTAAGATGTGATTTTCATTATGAAATGTCTTATCCTTTGTTTTATTTTTCCAGGAGTGGTACTGCTTGCGGGTGTAGGTGGTAGAAACCCACCTTGATGGACTCCACTCATTTTCTTTTGTGGTCAGTGGATATTTGGTAAGGCACATGGCCAATGACCAACATGAACACCCTGGAACTTCGAAAGTGGCTTGGAAGCTGCCCAGCAACCTTGCCATGCCTGTCCCCTATGAGCTGGTAGAGGTGCAGAATGGATTCTGAACTCTGCCGGAAGTTGTGGAAGACATCAGAATCCCGTAGCCATGGAGCAAAGATCGTGGTCTGGCGCTGTAAAGGCACACGGACTGGAGAGTGACAATATTCTTTTGCTGCATCCCTCCTTCTGCTGTCATTCTCAAATAAATAAATACATTAGAATTGAACATGTGTTTTTTTGTTTTGTGTGGGTGCCTACAGACAAAAGGGCCATCCACACTGTAAGATTTAGAGAAGACTTTATCCTTCAGATTGACATTTTCTATGTAGTGCAAGGGCCTGCCTGATTGCATCCAAATTGAAAGTGTTGAGGTTTGAGCTTCTATTATATGGTTTGGTTAAGTCTACAGGAAAAAGTCTAGACAAATTGTTAGTGTATGGCCCATTAAGCTGCCAAGGCCGGAGTTTTGCACTTTGCATGCTGCTTGTACTGGTGATGTGAGGGGTTGTAATGTAGAGTAGGGATGTGACAGTGTTGTGTTGAGGTGTGAGGCAAATGTAGTGTTGGACTATGAGGGTCTGTGTTGTTGAAATATGGAGAGAGTCCAATATCAGACACCTATGTTTATTGGTCAAGAAATTGTAAGAACCATGGTAAATATGTAAAGAATTGCATCTCGATAAAACTAGGACCACACTCATAAAATCAAAATTGTGTTGTTTCCATTGATGTGCTTGAAATTTGGGTAGGACACCCCCCTCCCCCCCCAAATTCAAGATAGTTTAAAAAAACTGTTTAAAAAAATGAGAGTGAAAAGAGATCCCAAGTGTAGTGATGTGATTTGAACCCATGACGTTGTGAACTGCAGTGAAGTTGCAAAGCACTTAGCTATTGTGCAGAATAAAGCTGTATGGTGGAAAAAAAGGAGTGTGTTAAGGCTAAAAAGCACATATAGCTAAAGAACTAAACATTGTATGGAATGTGGGAAGAAGACCATGGTAAAATTGTGAGGTTTCATCTTGCCCTGAAGTAGGGTAGGGGTTTGGTCACTTGCCTTTGGTACTTTCCTTCATAAGATCGATTCGACACACAGACAAGATCAAAAAAACACTTAAAATGGTGTAAGCTTGCAAGCGCTTCTGAGTGTAACATTATTTAGCAATATATATGATGTAATCCGTTACATTTTAGCAATATAAACAAAAAAAGAAAATAAAAAAAGTAGGTGGAGATGGTAAGCCTCGAACCTACAGCAGAGGGAGATGAATTACAGACATGTGATGTGTGCACTAATCCACTAGCCCACATCACTATGTGAAACTGCTATAAGCACGAAGACATAAGTTTGCGAATTGGCGAAGCCGCGATCGTAAGTGAATCCCGCTGACGGCGGAATTCATTATTGCTGTTTTACTCGCCAATTCGCCGCAGCGCCAGTTAATTGATTTGAACGCGGCGAAACTGAAACACGTCATAGATGTTTGAAGCTGCAGTTTCTTTAAATCCGGCCCATAGTCTCTGAAACACTTTTGGTTGGAGGATACCAGACTGTATCTTCATCGTTTCAGTTGGTGTATTTTCAGTTGTCCATGTTATGTATATTTCATGTTTCTTGTCTTTTACTGATGATTCATAATAAATATCTGTTTTTATCAATTTTTCTGTTTTGTGTTTGAAGTGCCTATAAAGTCCCACAAGTGGGGAACCTCTTTGTTTACATACAACCTAAAAGGGAAGGTCAAGTGACACAAAAGGTAATAACTGGGGGGGGGGGGGGTTGATGGAGAAAATAAACGTTTTGTTGTTAGGTGGAGACAGGATAGGCTTCTCTGAAGAGAAAGGTTTTCAGGGAGCACCTAAAAGTGGATAGTTTTGGAGCTAGTCGAACAATTGGGGTAGGGAATTCCAAAGGATGGGAGAAGTCCTGGAGGCGAGCATAGGAGGAGGTAACAACAGAAGTAGAACAGGAGGTCTTAGGTGGAATGAAGTAAATTATTTGGTTGGCTTTTCTAAACTAGGCTAGTGATGTAGCTGGGAGCAAAGTTGTGAATGGCTTTGTTAGGTATTGTGAGGTGGGAGTTGCAGTAGTTGAGGCGAGAGATAACCCGGGAGTGGATTGGGAGGTGTCATTGGTTAGGAAGGGATGTATTTCAGAGATATTGTGGAGGTTGAGCTTTGGAAAGTGATTGGATTTGGGGCCAAAAGGATAGATCAGAGTCCAAGATAATACTTAGCACCCTGGCATGCGGGGAAGGGTTGATGGTTGTGCCTTTGATCTTGACAGAGAAGTCAGAGGAAGGGGCATGTAGGGGAGGAAATATTATGAGCTCGATTTTAGACAGGTTGCATTTGAAGAAGTGGTATGACATCCAGACTAATATGTTGGTCAGTAAATGAGTAATGCGTGAGGAGACTGATGTTGTGAGCTCAGGGGTAGAGAGATAGATTTGGGTGTCGTCAATGTAAAAATGCTATTGAAAGCCATGGAAGGCCATCAGCTGACCCAGGGAGGAGGTGTAGATCAAGAATAGGAGAGGTCCAAGAACAGAACATGGGGGACGCCAACAGAGAAAGAAGGAGGGGAGGAAGTAGAATTGTAAGTGACACTGAAGGTGCAGTAGGATACGTAGGATGAGAGCCAGTGAAAAGCACAACCACGGACACCAAAGGAGTAAAGTTTTTTGAGAAGATGGTCAGTCATGTCAAAGCAGCCAAAAGGTCCAGAAGTAGGAGTACAGAATAGTGTCCATTGGGTTTTTTCTGTTAGTAAATTATTAATGCATAGGAGAGCAGTGTCTGTGGAGTGTTGAGGGCAAAATCCAGACTAAAGGGGATCAAGAAGGTTGTTCTTAATGAGGTGGTCAGGGGAGCAAGGATATGAGGCATAGGTTGTTAAGATTGGCGGGGTCCAAGGAGGGCTTTTTAAGTATTGGGGTGATTAGTACATGTTTTAGAGCGTTGGGAAAGATGCCAGAAGAGAGGGAGAGATTAAAGATGTTGGTTAGAGAGTGTAGTGTAGTATTGCCTACTGAATATCATGAGCGATGGAACTCTTCCTCCTCATCGTCTGTACGATTGTACCATAGACTTGCAACCTGGTGCCATTCCACCTTGTGGCAGGGTTTAACCTCTCTCGGTTGCAGAGAATAAGGCCATGGAGGAGTATGTGGTAGATGCGCTTGCCTGAGGGCACATTCGCAAGTCCACTTCTCCAGCTGGTGCCGGATTTTTCTTCGTAAAGAAGAGGGGGGTGAGTTGAGACCTTGCATCGATTATAGGGGTCTCAATCTCATCAAGGTCAAGAATGCATACCCAATTCCATTGATTACTAATTTGTTCGACCGCCTCAAGGGAGCAACGGTCTTTACCAAGCTTGACCTAAGGGCCATTTATAACCTTGTAAGGATCATGGAGGGCGATGAGCACGTTTAGTACCAGAACTGGTCATTACGAATATTTAGTAATGCCCTTTGTGAAATGCGCCCACTGTCTTCTAGAAGTTCATCAATGATGTCTTTCATGATATGTTGCAGGAATGCGTGGTAATCTATTTGGACGACATCTTCATTTACTCTGATTTTATTGAATCACACTACTTGGATGTCAGACGGGTCAGACGGGTGCTGCAAAGTTTACGCGAGAATGGGCTTTTCTGTAAGCTTGAGAAATGTGAATTCCACCTGTCTCAGGTTGCCCTCTTGAGCTTTTTGGCTGTTCTACAGTGGCCTCGCCCTAGTGGTCTTTGTTCCATTCAGCGTTTCCTTGCTTTGCCAACTACTGTCGGAAATTTATCAGGAACTTTTCCTCTGTGGCCAAATCTATCTCAGATCTGACCAAGAGGGGTAGCGATCCCCACAGTTGGACGCCTGCTACTATCCAAGCTTTCAAGGCCATCAAGTCTGCTTTTGCTTCGGGTCCCATTCAGTCTCATCCCAATCCCAATCCTGGTTTGTCCTTTTTCCTAGAGGTGAATGCGTCTGAGAGGGGAGTAGGCACCCTCCTGTCTCAGTGTCGGACACCTGATGGATCCTTACTTCCTTGTGGGTTCTACTCCAGGAAGCTGTCTCCAGCTGAATGCAACCAAGAGATTAGACACAGAGAGCTCTTGGCCATTATCCTGGCTCTCAAGGAGTGGAGACACGTGCTTGAAGGTTCTGGGGTTCCAGTTCTCATTCTCACTGATTATATGAATCTGACATATCTCTCAGAGGCCAAGAGGCTCACACCCCATCAGGCCAGATGGGCCTTATCATTGTCTCATTTTAACTATGTGGTCTTCTATTTGCCCGGCTCCAAGAATGTTAAAGTTGATGCCTTGTCTCGCCAGTATTCTGAGTTGTCCAGGGAGGACTCCGCGCTGACACCGGTCATACCTTCAGATCATATGCTTGCTGCCATCCGCACCAACTTAACCTCTTCTCTTGGGGAACAGATCTTGGCTGCCCAATATGTTGCTCCCACTGAGAGACCTGCTGGCAAATGTTTTGTACCTGAGGGGTTGCGCATCAGACTGTTGCACACGTACCACAATTCCTAGACTGCCGGTCATCCTGGTAAGAGCCAGATGTCCTGGGCTATTTCCCGTCAGTTCTGGTGGCCATCTCTCCACACTGATTTTGCTGCATATGTGGCTGCTTGTTCAGTCTGTGGCCAGAACAAATCTCTGCGGCACCTTCCCTTGGGCCTACTGCATCCCATTCCCAATGGGGAGCATCCCTGGTCTCACCTGGCCATGGATTCTATTGTGGAACTTCCCACGTCTCAAGGTTACACGATTATCCTCATGGTTGTCGACCGTTTTTCCAAAATGTGCCACTGTGTTCCTTTTAAGCGGCTGCCTACTGCTCAGGAGCTTTCCTCAGTGTGAACAAGGGAGGTTTTTTGCTTGCACGACTTGCCTAAGGAAATTGTCTCGGAGCATGGGAGTCAGTTTGTCTCTAGGTTCTGGCGTGCCTTTTGCTCTCAGTTGGGTATTCGTCTCTCCTTCTCCATTGCCTACCATGCCCAGTCCAATGGTGCCACTGAATGTTCCAACCAAGCCCTGGAGCAATTTCTTCGCTGCTATATCTCTGACCATCAGGACAATTGGGTTGATCTGCTACCCTGGGCAGAGTTTGCCAGGAACTCAACCGTCAACTCGTCCGGAATGTCTCCATTCATGGCAAATTATGAGTTCCAACCAGTTGTGTTGCCTGATTCGTTCTCGCCACAGGACATTCTGGCTGTGGAGAATCACCTTTGTGCCCTCCGTTCCTCTTGGGTGCAGATTCAAGAGTCTTTACGGGTCTCTGCACAGTGTCAGAAGCTCCAGGCAGACCGGAGATGTTTATCTTCAACCTCAAGGTGCCCTCTCCAAAACTGGCACCTTTTGTTGGCCCTTTTCACATCGCTGTACTTCTTCACTTCCTAGCCCTCGTCCCATTCCTGTGGGCAATCATAAGGAGTATGAGGTTGGTAACATCTTGGATTCTCTTCTGTTCTGTGGTCAGGTTCAATACCTGGTTCACTGGAAAGGTTATGGTCCTGAGGAGCTTTCCTGGGTTTCCTCCACTGATGTTCATGCACCTGTCCTTCTCCGCGTGTTCCATGCTCGCTTACCTCAGAAACCGTTTTTTTGCTCCGCGGAGGAGGGGCCGTTGAGGGGAGGGTACTTTCAAGGTCTTACCTTGACTTCCTGTTGGCAGACATCCTGGACATGTGCAAACTACTGTCTCTTATAAACTCTGTTTGCATCATCACTTGTCTGCTGCCTGGGCGTCGCTCAGTGATGATGTTGCACACCTGACTGACTATATATAACCTGATGGCTTTCAGACCTTGCCCTTGCGTTTGTGCTCCAAGGCGCATCACTGCTAGCAGTCCTCTGTCCTCTGGTCTCTGTGGCTTCTCCGTGCATGACTTGGCTTGGCTGATGACCTTCCTGGCTCTGGATTGCGCATCGGCAGACGACCCCGTCATATCCCCATCATATCTTTGCCCACTAGCGAATTCGTCAGGGCCAGAAGGAACTGTTCGACAGAAGAGGATTTTCTGCAAGAGTGTACAGTAATAGAAAACCGACTCAAAGAAAAGGGCTATAGTGTAAAAACAAAAGCTAAAAGCAAAAATATAGCTCTTCAAAGAGATCGGGCGGAGATGATACAGAATAGTAGTACAAAGAAACACAAGCAATGCAGCAATTATAACAAAATTAAAGCTACCTTTGTTACTACATCTTCTTTAGAATACAACAAAATTGTTGCAATTCTTAAAGAACATCTTCCCGTTCTGTATGTCGATAAAGATCTGTATCATATTGTTGCCTAGCTTGTTTCCTCACAGAAGCCAAACAAGCCACAGACTTGACTCTCCACCACAGGTGCTATAAACACAAAAAAAAACACCTAAGTGACTTCTTTTACCCACTTAAGGACTGAGCCCATTTTTGACACATTTTGTTCACAAGTTAAAATCAGTATTTTTTACTAGAAACCTACTTAGAACCCCCAAACATTATATATATATATTTTTTTTTCAGCAAAGACTCTGGAGAATAAAATGGCAGTCATTGGAATATTTTTTGTCATGTAATATTTGAGTAGCGGTCTTTCAAACGCCATTTTTTTGGGGAAAAATTCTGAGAATGTAAAAATTACATTTCACTGCATTTAAAAAAACTAAACAGTAAAGTTTGCCCATTTTTTTTGTATATTGTTAAAGATGATGTCACGCTGAGTAAATATATACCCAACATGTTACGGTTTAAAATTGCGCACACACGCAGAATGGCGAAAAAACTACGGTCAATAAAAATCTCCATAGGCGACGCTTTAAAATTTTTTAACGGATACCAGTTTAGAGTTAGAGTTTAGCTCTTTTTTTTTTAATTACTGCTCTCACTCTGGCGACCCCGGCAATACCTCATATGTGTGGTTTGAACTGTGATTTCAATTGGGGCGCGACTTCCGTATATGTTTTATTTTGTGAGCTATTTTTTTTTTTTTTTTCATTTTAGCACAGGTTTAAAAAAAATATATATATATCTGATCACTTTTTTTGCTATCACAAGCAATGCAAACATCCCTTGCGAAAGCAATATGCAGTGGCAGGTACTCTTTATGCAGGGATCTGGGCCGCATCCGGCTTTGTTAGGGACTCCATCCAGCCGGCGCAGGTGCCGGCTGGTTGCTCGGGTCTCCCAGTGGGGTTTGTCTCCTCCCACTCGCTGGGGTAACGATCAAGTGGCTTACCGCAGGAAAGCTGACAATATATCAATTTGAGCTCTAAATCAGTGGTTTATTTAATTCAGTGTAGTGCCTTTAATTTGCAAAATGATGGGTGTACTATACGCCCGCTGAGAGTTAGAATCTCAGAACATGTGAATGACACTACTAATATTATTATATTCAAATGAGTCAAAAACATTTCCGAGAAGTACACCGTGGCAATCTTGACACTTTTTCTTGGTGCTGAACAGGTTAAAAATAAAAAAAACATTATTGCCTATCTACTCATGTTCACCTGATACCTGTTACAGGCACAATCTCTCTTTGATCCCTTCTGTCACTTATTACTCTTACCTGCTTTTATTAATAACAGTTGTCCTGCATATTGATTGCTTCATGCTATGTACCTTCGCTGCATCAGTTGGCTGATTGCCACATGTTTACTCATTTAGAATGCACTGTATAGTTCTTTGTTGACTCTATGTATGAGTGCATAAAAACCAATAAAATGTTTAAAATTAAAAAAATAAAAACCAATAGGAGGCGATACTCATTGTATTTTGCTTAAATGTGAGGTATGGTGGATTCATACTCTCAATACCAGAAAATCATATGGCTTGAACGATAGGATGGACATAAATCTTTTTATAACATGAATCTTATTGTTTTGCTGCATTAGTTTGAATGATATGAATACATGTTCTAAATGTCCATGATATGTCTGCTGTGTCTCTTCCTTTTTTTCTCTATGTCTTTTAATTTACCTTATTGTTTCTATTTAGGATTAGTGATGAGCCGAACACCCCCCTGCTCGGTTCGCACAGAACATCTCGGGGGAAATGTTCTTGCGAACATGCAAACTCCATTAAAATCTAAAGGACACGAACATGAAAAATCAAAAGTCCTAATTTTAAAGCCTTAAATGCAAGTTATTGGCCCAAAAAAGTGTATGGGGACCTGGGTACTGCCCTGGGGGACATGAATCAATGCAAACATTTTTTTTAAAAAAATCTATTGTTTTTACAGGAGCAGTGATTTTAATAATGCTTAAAGCGAAACAATAAAAATGAAACATTCCTTTAAATATTGTGCCGGGGGGGGGGGGGGGGCCTTAATATGCCTGTTAGGTGGCGCATTTGTGCAATGTATCTAGCCTGCTGCAGCAATACTGACATTTCTAGAGGAAAAATGTAATTTAAACTTGCTCGCGGCTATACAGATAAAAAAAATTAAAACAATGGCGTGGGGTCCCCCCCAAAATCTATACCAGGCCCTTATCCGAGCACACAGCCTGGCTGGCTGTGGGGGCAAGCGAGCGCCCCCCCTCCTGAACCATACCAGGCCACATGCCCCCAACATGGGTGGGTGGGTGCTTTGGGTCAGGGAGGCTTGTTTAACAAGAGGACCCCCAGATCCCGTCCCCTCCTATGTGAATGAATATCAGGTACATTGTACCCCTACCCATTCACCAAAAATGTGTACAAAAAAAATAAAGACAAAAGCCAGTTTTGGAAGTCTTTTATTAAAAAAATAAATAAATAGTGTCCCCCGATAAACAGTCGCCTGTCCGCCCGAAAAATAGAAAAAAAAAAGAAGCTCCTGCTTCTACGGACGCTTCACACATAATGAGTTGTTTTGATTTTGACAGCTCTTTTATAGGGACCTGATGTCACAAGCCACCCCACAATGCACTGCTCAGGTGCAGTGAACAAATTACTGATGTCATGTAATTTATTCACTGCACCTGAGCAGTGCATTGTGGGGCGGCTTGTGACATCAGGTCACTATAAAAGAACTGTCAAAATCAAAACAGCTCATTATGCGGGAAGCGTCCAGAGAAGCAAGTGCTTCTTCTTTTTCTTTTTTTTTTCTATTTTTCTGGTGGATGGGTGACTGATCATTGGGGGACACTATTTTTTTTTTAATAAAAGATTTTTCCAAAACTGGCTTTTGTCTTTATTTTTTTGTACACTTTTCAGTGAATGGGTAGGGGTACGATGTACCCGATATCCATTCACATAGTGGGGGGGTGGGATATGGGGGTCCCCTTGTTAAAGGAGGCTTCCAGATTCCGATAAGCCTCCCCCCGTGACCCCCACAACCACAGCCTAGTGGAAGAGACCCCTGTCCCCATCAACATGGGGGCAAGGTGCTTCAAGGGGGAAGGGCAGAGCCCCCCCTGCCCCAAAGCGCCCACCCCCCCATGTTGAGGGCCTGTGGCCTGGTATGGTTCCGGAGGGGGAGTGTTCGCTCGTCCCCACCTCCATCCTGGCCAGCCAGGCTGTGTGCTAGGATAAAGGTCTGGTATGGATTTCAGGGGGAACCCCACACCGTTTTTTTAGCGTGGCGTTTGGTGTTTTTTTCAGCAATACTGACAAACTGATATAAACTGAAGTGTCTATATATATATATATATATATATATATATATATATATATATATATATATAACTTTGTGGTATACACTGCACTATCTGAACTCAACAAACTGTAAAAAAACAAAAATCTCTCTCCCTGTTCGCAATGTATTATTAATTATAAAATTCCACTTATAAATCACCTGCTGGCCAAGGGATTCAAATCCACAACCATCGCAATTTCAGGCCTGATATTCTACCAGCTACGCCACCGTCAAGTACACTTAGGTTGAACACACTTTCCCTAATTAACTAACCCCTATCTCACCCTACACACAGTGGATGAGATAAAAGTTAGGGAGAGTGTGTACAGCTTAAGCAGGCTTAACGGTGGTGTAGGTGGTAGAATAACGGGCTTCCAATGAGAGAGCTGTGAGATTGATTCCCTGGCCAGCCAGTGATTTATTTATTGAAATTCAGAGGTCAGAGTCCATGATAATGCGGGAACTCGAAGTTCCAGCGAAGAAGCACATTTGTTCGTCAAACGAGCGAACAGCCAATGTTCGAGTCAAACGTTCAACTTGAACTCAAAGCTCATCCCTAATTAGCATATACCTGCCCCTCTTCTGAGGGCTTGTTTTGCTATAAATATCAGTTTTTAGATCCAATATGTGTATTTTAAAGAAGGCTCCATAGCCGAAACTTGTCAGCATATAGCCTGTACCTGTGTACCCATGAAACAAATAAAATACTTGGGTCTTTGATAACGCCCAAGTGGGAGGGTTAAACGCATTGACATAACTTCTGGTGCTGCTGAGTCTGACGTCACCTCCTGGTTTCCGTGGAACACACGCTAATGTGGCACTCCCGGAACTGATTTGTACTACAGTTGTATATGTTCTTTTATGCCTGATAATTCCATTACATTGTAAGTAATATTTTATGCGGAAGTACATTTTCTTTTAAACATGCTTCACTATGGGGAACTTTAATTTTTTTTTTGCGCTGTCCAGTGCTATTGTATGTAAGGGGCCGCAATTACAGTGAGCTGTAACTGACATCAGTGAGAGGATCTTTTGCTCTGTTCCTCAGATTTAATATTCATATAAGAGCATAACAGGGAGCCATCCTGGAGGGAATTTCCTTTTGATAAGCTTCCTTTGACCCCATCGGGGTCCAACAGTTCTGGTGAGTAGGGTCTCAGAAGGGGATCGAGACATTTGGCACTTTGGAGCACTTCAGCACTTATTTGTAATACCACCAGCACTGTTTCCTTTACACAATATATTGGACTATTCAGTACTATTTGCACCTTTCCAATTTAAAGTGTAGTTCTGGCCAAAATGTTTTTTTTTACCTAAAAATACCCCTAGAATATTCTGGGATAGTGCATTTAAACAATAATATCTTCTAAACTGTCCCCTGTTTAGTGTACCTGCAGGATGAATTACTTACCTTGTGAAGTTCTTGTCCAGCGTGGCCATCTGTGGTGTGGGCAGCTAAAGCCGCAGTGTCCCTCTTCCTGGATTTTGCGAGTCCCGGAATGCTATACCCTTGTCACTTCCGGGGCAGGCACATCATCCCACAGCTTCCTGCGCATGCCCAGAAGCTGTTTTCAATCCATAGGCAGAGAATGACGCGCCTGCACCAGAAGTGACGAGGGACGGGACGGGCGCATTGACTCCTGGGATTGATGACACTCATCTCCCAGAAGTCAATGCAAAGCAGGAAATGACGTCGGCGGCCGCATAAGGAGGAAGTGGGAGGAAGGTGAGTTATTTTTCATTAAAAATAACGTAAGGGAACATAAAAAAAAAAAAAATAGCCAAATCGAGTTTAGATAGGGATATAGATATGCATTATGTGAAGTTCAAAATTAGGGTGGAACTCTGCTTTAATTGCATTATATATTGGACTATTTCAGCATTATAGGCACTTTATTGAAGTATTGCATGGAATTGTGTACTTTATTGCATTAATTTGCACTATATTATTAGTCCCTTATTGATTTTCACTTTATCATATACATTTTTCAAGTATTTATGTACCTTTTAATTTGCAAGCGCTGTGTTTTTTGTTAGTTAGTTCGTTTATATAGCTTGTACCTGTGTACCAACAAAACAAATAAAATACTTTTGTTTAAGAGCATCCAAGTTGCCAGCCTTCCTGATTCAAGAATTTAACCTATGGGACTGTCACATTACCAGTAGAGCTGGGATAACACTTTGTTTTCTATCAAGGAATTTGACCCCGGTCCAGGGGGGCAGTAGACCACAGCAATTCTTAAGGAAATTGGAGAAAATAGTCATATACAGTGAGCTTCAACTATTCCTCTCCTGTCTTGTCCTTCGGGTCCATGACTGATCCTGATCCAAAGGTAGTGGCGTCAGTGTGCGCCAGAACCAGACAGGTGAATTCTGAAGCCCACGTTGCAGGTGCACCGTCCAGTACCCCCAAAGTATATGCCACAATTTTTATATATTATAATAAAAAGAATGCTTTTTATATACAGTAATTGTTTAATTGTTTATTTGAAGAAATGTAAGGGTTCCCGTGAGTGTCATTACTCTCCCTGGCCTTTTGTTTTCTTCTTTTCTTTTCAAA
The DNA here is from genome assembly GCF_965119305.1 of Pelophylax lessonae. Lineage (NCBI taxonomy): Eukaryota > Metazoa > Chordata > Amphibia > Anura > Ranidae > Pelophylax > Pelophylax lessonae. The sequence continues at coordinate 222,876,176 of NC_138770.1, read as the reverse complement.
TACGAGATATTAAAGCAATGGAAGATCTTGTTAAATTTTTACTATTTACATAGAAAATGTCCCTTTTACCTTAACAAGAGCATCATTTAGTATAAAGTCTTCCTTTTTTGAATAAACATTATATACTTTTTTTAACTCTATTTTTATTCAAGAACTTTACAGAAAGAGAATGCTTATAGGCCACAATGGTCTACAACTTTGCATTTAAACAGGCAATAGTTACAGTTGGACTCTGTCAATTTGATATATTACCCCTCAATATTTAAAATTAAACAAAATACAAGCTGTAGATATTAGCTCGTAAACCGGCTCACACTAACAATGTGTCAGTACCAAAGAGTTCAACTCATTTTCAAATCTCAGGTCACTGAAGACTAAAATCTAGGTGACTTTGCTAATTGTTGTATTATATAATGTACAAATGTCAAAAATATTTGTGACAGAAATGGCCTTAAAAAAATAAATATTCATGAGGAAAGTGGCAGACAAAAGACACTCAACACTAATTTGTGTATATAAATAAAAAATACAAGCTAACAGCCAGGACTCAGTGAGCGCTTATGTCATATTCATCATTCATGTTGATAGCTGTCATCTCCAGAAATATGATGTTAGTTATTTGTCTGTCCAGTGCATCTTGTCTTTTAAGTTTATGCTTTTCATTATCCCTGAACAGAAAACTTGGAAGAATATTGATGACATTTTGATGCTCTCAGACAAAAATCTACCTGATCATTGGATATTGGAGGAAGACTTCTGCTTGGTTCACTAACACAATTAAATCAATTCATTAAAGGAGTAGGGACTATTCACTTAGTAAAGTGGATGTTCACTGTGCAAGTGAATGCTAGTAAAGAGGATGAACCACTGTTCAGTTTAAATGCCCAATCACATGCAGGGGAATTTTTGTTTTAAAAAATATGCAGTTTGGCTAGCAAATGAATGGTTGATTGAAGTAAGCAAGTCACCAAGTCTGAATTATTTTAGATGAATAGATGACAATCACTCTGGATAGCACCTGTTATTCTGGGTGGAATAGCAGCTACCCACAACAAATATGTTTGGCTGTTCCGTTCGCACCAGAACATCTCGAACAGGGGAAATGTTCTAGCGAACATGCAAACTCAATTAAAATCACAAGTCCTCATTTTAAAGGCTTAAATGCAAGTTATTGGCCCCAAAAAAAGTGTATGGGGACCTGGGTACTGCCCTGGGGGACATAATTCAAAGCAAAACATTTTTTTTTTAAATGATCATTTTTATAGGAGCAGTGATTTTAATAATGCTTAAAGTGAAACAATAAATAAGAAAAATTCCTTCAAATATCGTGCCTGGGGGCCCCCCTTAATGTGCCTGTGAAGTGGTGCATCTGTACGATGTATGGAGCCTGCTGCAGCAATACTGACATTTATGAAGGAAAAAATGTCATTTAAACCTGCTTGCGGCTGTAATGTACGGAATACTGACGTCATGTAATTTATTCATTGCACCTGAGCAGTGCTTTATGGGGCGCTCGTGACGTCAGGTCCCTATAAAAGAGCTGTCAAACTCAAACAGCTCATTAGCGTGGAAGGCATCTTGAGAAGCAGGAGCTTCTTTTTTTTTTCTCTATTTTTCGGTTGTGGGCGGGCGACATGATCATCGGGGGACACATTTTTTTTATTTTTATTTTTTTAATAAAGGAATTGTCCAAAACTGGCTTTTTTCTTTGTTTTTTTGGTGAATGGGTAGGGGTACGATGTACCTGATATCCATTCACATAGGGGGGGTGCGGGATCTGAGGTGTTAAGCCTCCCCCTGCAGACCCCCAGAACCAAAGCCCACGGTTGTTGGGAAGAGACCCCCTGTTCCCATCAACATGGGGGCAAGGTGCTTTGGGGTTGGGGGGCAGAGCCCCCCTGTCCCAAAGCCCCCCCCTCATGTTGAGGGCATGTGGCCTGGTATGGTTCAGGAGGGGGGGCGCTCACTTGTCCCCACCCCCATCCTGTCCAGCCGGGCTGTGTGCTCGGATAAGGGTCTGGTATAGATTTTAGGGGGAACCTCATACCGTTTTTTTTATTTTAGCGTTTTTATATATATATATATATATATATATATATATATATATATGTGTATATAAACTTATGGTGTATACTGCCCTGGTGCTATATACGGAACTGACAACAAACTGTAAAAGCACACATCTCTCTCCCTGCTAAGCAATGTATTAACCTTCCTAGCGGTATTCCCGAGCGTGGCTCGCAGTTACATTTCAGAGCCAAAAGCGGTAACCCCGCCAGAAGCATCACTGGATCCTGTAAAAGAGGTTACTTACCTTGTCACTGGGATCCAGCGATGTGTCTCGGCGGTGTCTCGCGGTGGATCTTCCTCCCGATCCTCTGCGTGCCCGGCTTCCGTCTCCTGCGACGTGACGTTCGCAGGGGGGTGTAACCGGCGGCAAATTCAAATGTAAAAATGCACCAAACACACTGATACCATTCAAAATTAAAAAAAAATCATATTAGTTTGCCCCCCAGTGCCCTTTCCTGCAGTTTTACTGTACTTTTTATGTAAATATATATACGTATGTATGTATGTATATATATATATATATGTATATATATAGATATATGTATATATATATATATATATATATATATATATATATATATATATATACATATATATATATATATATAATATATATAATAAATGTATACAGTTGGTTTGGGCTGCTCATTCACAAGAATTACATGCAAAATAATGGTACCGCGTTCAGCACCTAAAATCCAAAAGAATCATACCGCCAGGGAGGTTAACTATACTACACTACACTATCGGATAAACTGCATGTACTACTACCTTGGGAGCTGCTTGAAGCGGATTCCCCTGGGTTAACCATAGCAACAAATTATCAATTCTTAGAGCTTTAAGTGATTGGCTTAGTCAGGAAACAGTCCAGGGGATTTGGTTTTTGTTGTTTTTATTTTAGAACTTGGGATGGGAGAAGGGATGAGTGGGATACTCCAACTGGATGAACTATACACAACTTGAGGACTTCTAGCTATGTTGAGTGTGGCAAGGCCTCTGCTTCACCTTGCCACTGTAGTGAAGTACTTGATAAGCGAACTGTATAGTGAATTACTCTTCAGGACCCCGCTTCGCACCCCCTTTACCCTTACTCTTCAGGGTTATACTTGGCACCCCCTTTACTCTTGCTAACTGTGTGAGCTGACCTTTTATGCTCTGACTTCTCTGGAGTTGTCCCCCTTCCCTGGCAGACCCCTTGGCATGCCCCCTGGTACTCACAGACACTGTTTTTCCCAGATGACTCTGCCAGAAGCTCCACCGCCAGCATTCCAGGATCCTTCAGGCTCAGCTCCACATCTGGCTCACCAGGCTGACTGCCTGTGACCACCTTCCTCAGACAGCATGAGGAGAGACAGCCATCACCCTCCTCCTGGGACTCTGCTTCTCACCAAAGACGCCCTGTCACATGTGCCCTTGCCTTTTATGGTCAATCCCAGGATGCACTGCAGTGGTGCCCTCCCACTGGGACTGCCAAAAAAGCCAGTTTGCCACTGGCCAGGTTTCCTCCACTGGCCAACCGACCCCCCTGTTGGATAAAGTGGGGACACTCCCTCAGACTAAGTGACTCACACCTGGACACATGTAACAGGCATAACTAACAGATCAGGCTCCCCTAATAAGCAGATGGAACATAACAATGCTTTTAACCTAGCACCTATCTAAGAGGGTGCTCCATGTGTAACTCACTACACATTACCCTGAAGGAATGTGGAATTGTGTGTAAGGTGATATAGAAGTTATTTAGGCAGGGAGAGTGTTAGGTTAATCAGCAGGTTTGTTGGTGGCATAGGTGGTAGAATACCGGGCTTGCAATTGAGAGGTTGTGGGTTTGAATCCCTTGGCCTGCGGCTGATTAATAGTCCACCTATTAATAATAGATGCAGGAACTCAAAGTTCCTGCGAAGAAGCCCATTTCTTGTCTTGAACATGAAGCTCATCACTAAATTTAAATACCAAATTACTAACTTGCACCATCCTCAGACGAAAAATATGTCATTGATTATACATGTTGCAATGACAAATTTTTTGAAATTTCAAAATCACTGCTTTGCCGTCCTATAGCAACAATGTAGATTATTTAATATATTTTTGTTTGTTTTCTAAGTTTGAATCTGGTTGTCATTTGGAACAAATAGTTTTCATTTCATTGTTTAATATACTGGGCTCTGAGTGAGTATATAAGCATGTGAACTTTAGTGCTGTGTGTTTGCCCACAGTTGTGAAGCAAAATGTAGTCTCCAAATTTCTTAGGCCTCATTCACACTTCTAAATAGGGATGCCAGCAGATTTCTGCAACTGGGATAACAGGTTGTTGTTAACAATGTTTGCTTAGAAGCCTATACAAAACCATTACATAATGACAGGAGCTGTTACCAGGAAAAAACGTTGATGGTAAGCCTGTACAAAGCAATCACTGGCTACCAAGAGTGACAGCTGTCACTGCTGCTGTTTGCATGTATCTGCACATCCAATGGTTAGGGACAGAATATCAACCCTGTACCCAATCTGCCTGTGTTCAGGCTAAATCATTTGGTAACTGCATGTAACCACTAGATGTGCAGATACATGTGAACAGCAGCAGAGACAGCTCCAGCTGCCCCTGTCAGCCTGTAATTGTATAGGCTTCCTAGCTGCAGCTGTTTTCAACCACCTGTGATTCAAGCCACCGGAATGAGATCCTGCAGACTCTTGCTGCACAAATCTGGTGTCTGATTTTTTTTGCAAGTGTAAATTATGGTCTCAGAGTTAGGTAACTTATAGGTGCTCTACAAATATGCCACTGTGTTCAGAAATACCAGCCTCCTTCCTAAAAGATAATTCTATCAATTTGAATTTTGATATCAGTTCCCTTTCAGTCTATCAAAGCATACTGCCCAAACTTACACTAAATTGTTTGTTTCTTTGTGGCACTAACTTTATCTTTGCTCAAGGCAGAAGGAAGTAACTTATTTGTAAAAGGAAGAGATAAGCTTAATGACCTGGTGTCTATTGAACAAAAGGAATCCAAATGTGCTCACAAGTGTAGGGAGTTGCAGCACCTGTTGGTGGCCCAGAGGAAGCCTTCTGCATGTGAAAAGCTGTGGCCAGCAGTTGGGCCCACAGTTAGAAAGTTCAGAAGAGCTGGGATTGGCAGAGGAGCAAGGTATTGCTGAAAATCAGCACATTTACAGCCTCCTCACCAGAGATGTATAGTAACTAAGTAGAACTACTTCACTACTGTACTTAAATACCGAAAGGCGGTATCTGTACTTTCCTAGAGTATAATTTTTTTCTCCTACTTCCACTTTTACTTCACTACATTTTTTCGAGGATTTCAATACTTCTACTTCAATATTTTTTTTTTGTGCTGCATAGTTACTCGTTACTATTATAAAAATTACCACTGCCAGAACAGTAGATGGCAGGTTTCATGAAGCTCAAAACGTGTATTATCAGCGCATACGAAAATAAATGCTACTGTATGTATAAATAAAAGCTGCATTTGAAATAATAAAAAACAATATGATGTTCAAACTTTTGACTTCTTTCTTTAATAACTACATAACACAGTACTTGCACTTTTACTTTCAGTACTTGAGTAGCAATTTTTTTTCAAAACTACTGGTACTTTTACTTTCAGTACTTGAGTAGCAAAATTTAAAAAATAACTACTTGCAATACTTAAGTACAAAAACTGTTGAATACTTTAGTACTTCTAAATATAGGACGTAGATAAAAAAGGCGCTGGTGATCTTTTATATTACTGGAATAAAACTTTTTCAGGGTATCACGTGTATTAAGTTATATATTAATAGTGTTAAGAATTCCTAATACTGAATAAATTAATATAGTTGGAGATTATAAATATATTTTAAAGTGCACAACTCAAAATTAAGAATAAGAATTATTCCTATTGCATATTACTAAATAAATATATAAATAAATAAATATAATATACGTGCAACAAGCAAATCAAATATATAAATATATATATAATATTCCGTGCAACAAGCAAAAAAAGTGCTTAATAGTGCATGCATAAATAAAAACACATCAAATATAAATGGATATAGTCGTGCTCTCCAGTGAAAAATAATTGTATATATAGCAAGTGTCTCTGCAATTCGTGCAACAAGATATGCTCCTTAAAGTGCTTCAGGTGGTGGGGTGTGACACACGTGGCCTCTTACCAGCTTCCAATGAGTCGCAATGACCCCCAACGCCTGTGATCCCTTTAAGTGGGTGGATCAGACCTCTCCTCGATATCTTTTGGGTTGGATATCTGCTCCTACATTAAGCGTGTATGGACCATATAGTCCGCATAAAGATAAACAAAAAAGCCTCCAATAGTGAAATATTGTATGCTTTATTTTAAAATTACTAAAAAGGTATACAGTTGGTCCCTTACTATTAGTTGTGCCCTCCTGGCACTGGGCAATTCGGCAATTCAGGCGGACCGCCTGATGACGCACAGTTGCGAAATGCATTGTGGTCACTGACAAACCCGGAAGCAGACACACAGGCATTTGTAGCAGAGGCAGGGACGCTCGCCGACCGCCGCACACAGCACAGTGAGAGGAAGGATAAGAGGAAGCTGCAGATCCTCGGATACGATTCCCCACTACTCATATATTTGTGTACTGCCGAATTGCCCAGTGCCAGGAGGGCACAACTAATAGTAAGGGACCAACTGTATACCTTTTTAGTAATTTTAAAATAAAGCATACAATATTTCACTATTGGAGGCTTTTTTTGTTTATCTTTATGCGGACTATATGGTCCATACACGCTTAATGTAGGAGCAGATATCCAACCCAAAAGATATCGAGGAGAGGTCTGATCCACCCACTTAAAGGGATCACAGGCGTTGGGGGTCATTGCGACTCATTGGAAGCTGGTAAGAGGCCACGTGTGTCACACCCCACCACCTGAAGCACTTTAAGGAGCATATCTTGTTGCACGAATTGCAGAGACACTTGCTATATATACAATTATTTTTCACTGGAGAGCACGACTATATCCATTTATATTTGATGTGTTTTTATTTATGCACGCACTATTAAGCACTTTTTTTGCTTGTTGCACGGAATATTATATATATATTTATATATTTGATTTGCTTGTTGCACGTATATTATATTTATTTATTTATATATTTATTTAGTAATATGCAATAGGAATAATTCTTATTCTTAATTTTGAGTTGTGCACTTTAAAATATATTTATAATCTCCAACTATATTAATTTATTCAGTATTAGGAATTCTTAACACTATTAATATATAACTTAATACACGTGATACCCTGAAAAAGTTTTATTCCAGTAATATAAAAGATCACCAGCGCCTTTTTTATCTACGTCCTATATTTTATATTGTTCTCACAATTAAAAGGGCAGCAGGTTCAGATATATCTTTAAAAAGGGCCAGGCGCCTTCCTATAATTTGATATTTACTTTAGTACTTCTACTCAAGTCACTTTTTGATTGAGCACTTCCACTTCTACTCAAGTCACTTTTTGATCGAGCACTTGTACTTTTACTCAAGTATGGGTTTTGAGTACTTTATACAACTCTGCTCCTCACTGCTCAGAGGAAGATAAAAAACAACTTCCAGTTTCAGGTCAGCAATTTGTTCCTATGGCAATGCATTTTAGCGCGTACCTCAAGTGATGTACACACTCTCAGCCTCAAATTGCAGAGATATTTTCCAGCTCCCTGGACAGCAATCTAAGCACCGGCACACTAGCCATTACGGAGGGGTCACCTGAGCAATCGACCTATTATACAAACACATGATAGCCACCATTGCATGTTTTACCAGAAGCACTCACCTTATATGGTACCCACTGTTGCCATTCTCTCTCACCTTTTAAAATATTTGTACCACTCACTGCCACTCACTGCCATACCCCTACAGGAGTGTAACAGATTTTTCACTATAGTAGCTCCTTTAGAGAGGCAAGGGTACTTAATTTATTTATAGAGCATTCAGAGAAACAGCTTAACTAAGCTTAATTTTAGCTTTTATTTATTTAGCAACTTTCAGTCAGGACAGTTTCACCCCTATCCAGTTCTGGAGTTTCAACTTTCAGCACTGTCACACTTTGAGTGACAATTACTCAGACATGCAACACTGCACCCAAATGATAATTTTATCATTTTTTGAGACAGATAGAGCATTCCTTAAATTGTATTTTTATATAAGTGAGTACACTCCTCACATTTTTGTAAATATTTTATTATATCTTTTCATGTGACAACACTGAAGAAATGACACTTTGCTACAATGTATATGTAGCAATATTTACAGGTGATGTGGGTCTGCCATGGTTATCGGGAACCCTTCCAACACATTGAAGTTGAAAACCCAAGTGTGAGAGCTGAGAAAATTACCATTCCGGCATCTTTGGTTTGTTTTGTTTATTTTATGATGGGGATGAGAAGGGAATGAGTGGGATACTTCTCTGGCTAAACTAGGTTCAACTGGGACACTGTACAGAAAAATTCCTGTTAGCGCTGTCTTGACGCCAGCTGAATGCCGACCAACGCTTCCTGGCACTTGAAATACTTTTCTGCTGAAACTTCGACTTTAACTCCCTCCAGCCCTCCACTGACTGAGGTAGCTTCTTGTAACTGCTTGTGCTGCTGCAACCCCTAACACTGCACTCTTGACTCTTCAGGGCCCAACCGCTGGCGCCCCCTCTACACTTCCAGGGTCCTCTCACTAGGCAACCCCCTTAACACTTCAGGGTCCTTTCACTAGGCAACCCCTTGACACTTGCAGGCTCCAGGATCCCTGGGACCTTCACCGGAGTGGTCCCCAGGGGCAGTTCACAGTACTCACGACCTTGGAAGGCTTTCCTGGAACTGAACCCCTCTTCCTCCACTGGTCCTCGGCACACCGGATCCTCTCTGCAGCTAAGGTCTCTCCGGGATTCTCAGGCAGCCACCCGAGACACTATCCTTCTGACAGGAGGGGAGACAGCTGTCCCCTCCCTCCTGGGACTCTGCTTCCCGCCAAAGACACTGCATCATGTGATCCCCTCAAACTTATACCCACTCCCAGAATCCTCTGTGGCAGAATCTGCCTTCTGGGGTAGATACAGGCCTGAATGGGCCACTGATCGGGTTTCCTCCTCTACCCAATGAGAATCCTCTCATGGAGCCAGTGGGGAGACTCCCCTCTCAGCAGCCACACCTGGGTCCAGCTGAAAATCATACCTGAGACCTAGTAAAAATAACGAGTCACATGACACCGGGGAGGAAAAATAGCTAATTGGACCCAGTTTGGACATTTTCATTTAGGGGGTACTCACTTTTGTTGCCAGTGGTTTTGACATTATTGGTCGTGTGTTGAGCTATTTTGAGGGGACATAAAATGTACACTGTTATACAAGCTGTACACTCACTACTTTACATTGTAGCAAACTGTAATTTCTTCAGTGTTGTCAATAATAAAATATTTACAAAAATGTGAGGGGTGTACTCACTTTTGTAAGATATTGTATATGCATACTGTATATATATATATATATATATATATATATATATATATGAAAAAATACAAACAATTATTAGTTTTTGTTATAACATTTTGAAAAAAAAAAGATTTTTCTTCATAAAATTAAGCCAAATGTATTCTGCTACAAGTTTTAGTAAAAATAACCCAAACTGTGTATATTATTTAGTCCGTGTGAAAAGGTATAAAGTCTACAAAGCATGATATATACATATATATATTTAAAAATTGATCAGGCCTGATGTACTGACTGCTTGTCTCATTTCTTGAGACTCTAAATCTCAGGACAGTATAAATACCCCCAAATGACTCATTTGGAAAGTAGAAAGTCAAAGGAACTTAGTAAGAAGCATGGTGAGTTTTTTTAAGTTGTAATTGTTTGTCTTAGTTTTTTGGAAATGAAGATATTAAATATTTTTTTTCACAAAGTTGCAATTTTTTTAAGCTTTTTCTCATATACAGCTTAGGCATACTTGCAATGACACCCCAAAACATATTCTGCTATGCCTCTTGGGTATGGGGATACCACATGTGTAAGACTTTTTCACAGCTTAGATACATAGAAGGTCCAAAATCCAAGGAGAATCTTTAGGCATTCCAGGGGCATAAATTACACATCCAATTTCCTGATTACCTATCAGAATAGAATAAGAATCAGAATAAGAATAGTGGAAACACCCACAGAAATTACCCAATTTTGGAAAGCAAACACTCCAAAATATTTTCTGAAAGACATAGTGGAGTAGATATAGAAAAACTGAATCTGGTGCAGCTGCCCATGGTAGCCAATCAGCTTCTAACCTCAGCTTGTTCAATTAAGCTTTGGCAATAAAACCTGCAAGCTGGCTGGTTTCTATGCAGGGGATAGCCTAATTTTTCACTCTCCAGCTTTAGTAAATGAACTCCAATGAGTCTATTAAAAATTTAATTTTTACCACCAGTTTTTATAAAATGTAGTAAAGAAAATGAAAATCTATTTTTTTACCCAAGTTGCCAATTAATAGACAAACAGCATGGACATACTTGGAAATACACACCAAAACACATTCTGCTACTTCTCCCAAGTGTGGCGATACCACATGTGTGAGACTTTTTAACAGCCTAGGCACACAGAGGGACCCAAAATCCAAAGAGCACTCTGAGGCTTTCTAGTGACTTAAATGATGCATCTAACTTTCTGACTACATATCACATTTTTGAGGCCCTAGAGCATCAGGACAGAAGAAACACCTACAAGATAACCCCATTTTGGAGAGTAAACAGACCAAGGTATTTTTAGGAGGCTTGGGGAATCCTTTGAAGACATTTTTTTGCCTCAAGATTTTTGTAAATGAGGAAAGAAATAAAAACAAAGTTGTCAAGTTAATAATAGAGTTCTCACATGGGCATACTTAGAATCAAACCAACAAAAAATCCTGCTGCTCCTCCGGAGTAAGAGGATACCAAATATGTGAGATTTTTCACAACCTAGCCACACAGAGGGCCCCAACATCCAAGAAGCCATTTAACCAGTCTGGGCCAAATCTGACACTCCTTTCCTAAATGTATAAAAAATATTGTTTTGCTAGAAAACTACTTAGAACCCCCAAACATTATATATTTTTTTAAACAGAGGCCCTAGAATGGGGTCTGCAAGCCGTCATTTCCAATCTACCAGTCGACCGAGGGCAACCGACATGTAGATCAGGAACATGGCCCTTATATACAGCATAAAAGTGTAGCACATGAATAGCAATAATAGTCTTTGAACAAGTCTAATATAGATTGAAGTCCAAAATCTCCTCAGGCAGTGCAGGGCTCTCTCTTCTGTCACTATTCCATGCCCGGCGATATTGGAGAGCAGTGAGGAGGAAATTTCAGATCTTATTGTGTTTCGCCTTCCTATGGCTCCTGGAAATCGCCTATTACATGTTACTCGGGGAGCACTGTGAGCAGCAGAAAGGTCATAGAGTCTGTTTAAAAGCCAAGCATCTAGCACCTTCAGAAGGAGTTGGATACTGTTGTGGTGGTTCACCTGTGGTTCATTCCTTCAGAGTCAATCCTGGCATATTATGTTTGAGGCTCATGAGCTACTGTAATAGTAACAATATCATCTGGTGAGTTTTCAATCTCTCTGGTGGAGGCAGTGTTTCACGAGTGATCTATTGTTGCACCTTCATGGACGGATTTGACATTCATGATCGTAATTTTGGACTTCTATCTTTATGAAACCTGTTCACAGACTATTATTGCTAATGGTGCACTACACTTTTTTGCTGTATACATGTGTTATGTTGGTTAGGTATACCACATTAAAGATGGCCTTGCAGTTCGCCCGGCGGTCGGTTCGTGGCAAATATTGCTTGTTCGCTACCCACATGGCGTTGTTCGTGACGGCCATATTAGTTTACATTGGGGAGAACTTTGACCCATGACACAGCCGTCAGGAGGAACAAGAGAGCCAATTGAAACATTTCAGCACATGGACATGCCCCCTACCTTAGAAATAGACCAGAGCTGGCGGCCATTTCACATTCTGCTTTTTGTCAGCATAGGGAGAGGTCTGCTGTGTTCATCAGGGAGAGATTGCCAGTGACACACATACTGTAGCTCTGTTAAGATCCACAGAAGTCCTTTTTAGGGCTGGTATTTGGTATCGGTCTACTACAGTCTCTTTTCAGTTTAGGGACAGGTATGCTGTGTTCATCAGGGACTGATCGTCAGTGACACAAATCGCTCTGTTAAGATCCACAAAAGTCCGGGGCTGGTATTTTGGTATAGGTCTGCAGTCTCTTTTCAGTTTAGGGACAGGTATGCTGTGTTCATCAGGGACAGAGATTGCCAGTGACAAAAATCGCTCTGTTAAGGTCCACAAAAGTCATTTTAAGGGGTGCTATTTGGTATAGGTGTGCAGTGCACTATATAGGGGTGTAATGCACGTATAATATACTTTGTAATATAAAAAGCATATTATAGTGGATTTTTATTGTGCACTGTGCAGCATTGTGACTGGTGTGTTGAGCGTTGCTGCAGCAATACTACAAACAGTGACAAAAGCACTTTTAATGTATTATAACTGGTGTGATAGACCAGTGCCCCCCCCCCCAATACCACATATTGAAGCGGGGTGTTATTTAACTGTATACTTTTCTAAGAGTGTATTGTAGTCCTGCAAAAATTTGGCCTCTTTTGCTGCGTTAACCGTGCTACACACATTATTTGTAGAACTGGTGTGATAAAATTGTGCCCCCCCCCAATACCACAGATTGAAGTGGGGTGTTATTTTAGTATACTTACACCAGTGTATTTGTGTCCTGCAACAATATTGCCTCTTTTGCTGTGTTAACTCTGATACACACAGAGCCAAACTGACTGGCCAATTTTTTTGTACAACTGGTGTTATAGATCAGTGGCCCCCCAATACCACATATTGAAGTGGGGTGTTATCTGAGTATACTTTCATAAGTGTATTTGTGTCCTGCAATAATATTGCCTCTTTTGCTGTGTTAACTCTGATACACACAGTGCCAAACTTCCTGGCCAATTTTCTGAACAACTGGTGTGATAAACCAGTGGCCCCCCAATACCACATATTGAAGTGGGGTGTCATCTGAGTATACTTTCATAAGTGTATTTGTGTCCTGCAACAATATTGCCTCTTTTGCTGTGTTAACTCTGATACACACATGGCCAAACTCCCTGGCCAATTTTTTGAACAACTGGTGTGATAAACCAGTGGCCCCCCAATACCACATATTGAAGCGGGGTGTCATCTGAGTATTCTTTCATAAGTGTATTTGTGTCCTGCAACAATATTGCCTCTTTTGCTCTGTTAACTCTGATACACACAGTGCCAAACTCCCTGGCCAATTTTTTGAACAACTGGTGTGATAAACCAATGGCCCCCCAATACCACATATTGAAGTGGGGTGTCATCTGAGTATACTTTCATAAGTGTATTTGTGTCCTGCAACAATATTGCCTCTTTTGCTGTGTTAACTTTGATACACACAGGGCCAAACTCCCTGGCCAATTTTTTGAACAACTGGTGTGATCAACCAGTGCCCCCCCCAATACCACATATTGAAGTGGGGTGTCATCTGAGTATACTTTCCTAAATGTATTTGTGTCCTTCAACAATATTGCCTCTTTTGCTATGTTAACTCTGATACACACAGTGTCAAACTCACTGGCCAATTTTTTGAACAACTGGTGTGATAAACCAATGGTCCCTCAACACCACATATTGAAGTGGGGTGTTATTTAACAGTAGACTTTTCTAAGAGTATATTTTAGTCCTGCAAAAATGTGGCCTCTTTTGCTGTATTAACTGTGCTACACACAGTAACAACAGTTACTGGCCAATTATTTGTAGAACTGGTATGATAAACCTGTGGCCCCCCAATACCACAGATTGAAGCGGGGTGTTATATACCTTTTTCCAGATATACTGTGATTCTCTAGAGACTTTTGTCACAGGGTAATTAAAAAAATAACAGGCTGAGGAAGAGGCAGGCTCTTCTGCAGGGGTGGTAGGGGTAGGGCAGGAGCAGTAGGCCGGAGCCAAAGTGTGAAGTTTCAGAAGGTGCGTTCGATTACATCAAAGGACGCACCAGACTTCGTTGAGTGGCTCACTCAGCCTTCCTCTTCTGCACCCTCCTCATCCTCTCTATCTGCACCCTGTTCACTCTCTGCTGTGTGCACCCTCAAAGACACCACCACAAACAGCATCACAAACACCACCTACCCTCCGCTCAAGTCACTGGAATTATTTTCTGATCCATCACAAGACATTTGCGATGCGCAGCCATTCTTGGCATAAGATCAGGAAGAGGAGGTAGCAATAGCCGCCACTCAGCAGTCTGACGACAGTACCCTACTCCGAGATCTCAAATATTAGTGGTGGGGAAGGTGACGTGGATGATGACGTGTCTATGGACGTCACGTGGGTGGCCACAAGAGAGGAAGAGGAGGGGAGTTCAGAGGGAGAGACGGAGCAGCAGATAGGGAGGAGAGGCAGGCAGAACTTGCATTGCGCAAGAGGTACAAAGCAGACTGCAAATGTATCAGGACCGAGCCATCAACCATGTACAGTCACATCTGGCGCTCCCAGGAGTGGGCTTTTTTTAATGTGTCCATTGCTGACAACAGTGTTGCCATCTGCAGCCTTTGCAGTCAATGCATAAGTTGTGGTAAGTCCAACACTCACCTAGGGACGACCGCCTTAAGAAGGCACCTGAACTCCCATCACTGAGCCCAGTGGGAGCAACACCATCAGAACCCACAAAGCCACACTCCAGGCTCTCACCGTCCAGCCTCTTCTCCTTCTCCTCTCTCCTCACAATTGTCCTCCACTCCACCTTCCATGAAGCCGTCATCATGTTGTTCTGGAAAAAGGCAGGCTTCTGGGGCTCAAATGTTGGAGGGGAAAAAAATGACGACGCCGGATAACCCTCTTGCCCAACGTTTGACTGCTGGCTTGTCAGAACTGATAGCCTGCCAACTACTGCCATATCAACTGGTAAATTTGTGGCCACTGGAACACCACAATGGAAGGTCCCAGGCAGGAAATAAGTGAATATATCTCTGGCACACAGTGTTGGTGCCAAGATACATCTGACCACAAACACATGGTCTAGAAAACACAGGCAGGGAAGGTATGTCACTTTTACTATAATAATAAAATATGTGTAGCACTAACAAACATTAGGTGCCATAATTAAATCCTCATAAATAAAATGAATGAATTTATACAAAAACACATATGGAATACAAATAAATATAGTCCATAGAAAAGAATATTGGTGAATATATAATCAAAAGTGTCCAAAACAAGCGTATAAAACACAATAATTTGAGTGCCAAAGGATTTTCAAGAAACCACAAGTCCCAGCAAGTAGATCCTGGATCCCAGGGTGAGATGAAAGGAAAAGGAGCCACACCGGTTTCGTCATACGTTTGACGTCGTCAGGGGCATCCCTGACAACGTCAAACGTATGACGAAAACGGTCAGGCGGCATCGGATGTGACGAGACCACGCCCCCACTAGAGGGCTTTTCTTTCTGGTAAGTTGCTATATTGCTTACTTGGTGACCCCTTTCCTGGTGTGGCTCCTTTTCCTTTCATCTCACCCTGGGCTCCGGGATCTACTTGCTGGGACTTGTGGTTCCTTGAAAATCCTTCGGCACTCACATTATTGTGTTTTATACACTTGTGTTGGACACTTTTGATTTTATATTCACCAATATTCTTTTCTATGGACTATATTTATTTGTATCACATATGTGTTTTTGTATAAATTCATGAATTTTATTTATGAGGATTTAATTATGGCACTTAATGTTTGTTAGCACTACACATATTTTATTATTATTGTCTTGGGGATTTTTTCTATGAATCTCATGTGTGCTGCTTTCACGTGGATAAAAGTCTAAGATTTATTCATTTTTTTCACATAATTAGCGCGGAAACTTTTCCCACTTATACATATCACTTTTACTGCCCACTGGGTGAACCTTCTGACGGCCATCAAGCATGTAACCCGTGGCACCCGTGTAGATTTTGTTGTACCGCCACGGATTGCATGCAGGCCTGCCTCTTCTTCTCCTCCTGCTCCTTCATCCTCCCTCTCCTCCTCGACTGACTCCTCCTTTTCCGCTGCTACCGTCTCATCCGCTCCGCCGCCCAAGATCCCCAGAACCTATTCCACATGCCAGGTGAGACGTTGCCATGCTGTGCTGCGTCTGTTGTGCCTGGAAGCCAAGAGCCGCACTGTTCCTCCAGTCCTTTCAGCTTTGTGTTCACAAGCAGATCAGTGGCTGACACCGCTGAATTTGACAGTTGGTAAAGTGGTGTGCGACAACCGTGCCAATCTGCTGAGCACGATGAAACAGGGCAAAAAAACACATGTACCATACATGGCACACATCCTGAACTTGGTCGTGCAGCGATTCTTTGCCAAATACCCTGGGGTCCAGGACGTCTTGCGGCAGGCCAAGAAAATCTCAGGCCATTTCAGAAGATCTTACACAGCCATGGCTCGCCTTGTTGACATTCAGCGGCGACACAACCTGCCCATCAGGCGTCTTATTTGTGACTGCCCAACGCAATGGAACTCAAAGTTGCATATGCTTGATAGGCTGCTCCAGCAGAAACGTGCAGTTAACAACTACCTGTACGAACTCTGCGGCAGGACAGGTTCTGGGGAGCTTGGGTTTTTTTCACCTCGCCAGTGGCTGCTCATGCGGGACACATGCAGACTTCTGTGGCCATTCGATGAGATCACCAAACTGGTCAGTCAAGGCCAGGGTGCCATCAGTGACATCGTACCTTACGCCTTCTTTCTGGAGCATGCATTGCGTTGTGTCATTGATCAAGCCATCGAGGAGCAGGAGCAGGAAGATGAGGAAGTCGCAATGTTGGATGAATTCTCAGTGGGTGCTACTCCATCTGAGACAAGTCAACAACAGGAATCTGAAGAGGAGCCAGAGGAGGATGGTGCCAGGGTGGATGAGGAGGAGCAAGAAGAGCATGCTTTAAACCTTTCTGGGATCCCTGGTGTTATCCGTGGATGGGGGATGAGAACGAGGATGACATTGTCCTGGATGATGAGCTGGAGCCAGGCCACTACACTGCTTCCAGTTTAGCGTGAATGGGGGCCTTCATGCTCCAGTGTTTTAAGGGGACCCCCGTATAAAAAGCATATAGGGCAAGGACCAGTACTGGGTGGCAACGTACTTAGACGCCCGGTACAAACAAAAATGGCGGAAATGTTACCACAGTCATAAAGGGCGGTCGAGATGCAGCACTTCCAGGCTTTCTGTGAGAAATGATGCATTCTGCTTTTGCGTGCGCTGGCAGAGGAATTTCCAGTCACAGAGAGACAGTTGCGGGTAGCAATCCAACAGCGCCTGCAAGAAGAGGGTGGTTTGAAGATGTCTTGGTCACTTCAGATATGAGATCCTTCTTTCAGCCGAACCATCGACAGCTGTACTCCGGATCCAGCATCAGGGAACGCCTAGACCGAGAGGTGTCCGACTACATCTGGTTAACGGCCGATGTGGACGCTCTGAGGAGTGATGAACCCCTGGACTACTGGGTGGGCAGGCTTGACCTCTGGCCAAAGCTTGCACAATTTGCAATGGAACTGTTGGCTTGCCCCCTGTCCAGTGCCCAAAAGGACGTTCAGCGCAGCAGGGGGGATCGTGTCCGATAAGCGCACTCGCCTAGCTCATGACAGTGTAGACTACCTCACATGGATCTCTGAGGAATTCAACACATGTGACCAGTAGACCATGTTTCATTGAAATTCCTCATGACATGCCACAAATATCCACCAGACCGCCATCCACCCACAACAATTCCTGGTCTTTGTCTTTGCTAAATGCAGCGGCATAAAAGGCATGTCCATTGAATGCTTAATTTTTGGGGCCTTTCATGGCCGACAATTATTTTTTCTGTCAATGCCTAATGAACCTTCAGCCACAGAATACTACGTTCTTAGCTTTCAGGTAAACCCATGTGGGCTAATTTTTGGGACCTTTTATGGCCGACACTTACTTCTGTATCCTGTGAATGCCTAATGAACCTTCAGCCACAGAATACTACATTCTTAGCTGTCAGGTAAACCCATGTGGGCTGATTTTTGGGGCCTTTTATGGCCGACACTTACGTATTTATCCTGTGAATGCCTAATGTACCTTCAGCCACAGAATACTACGTTCTTAGCTGTCAGGTAAACCCATGTGGGCTAATTTTTGGGGCCTTTTCTGGCCGACACTTACTTCTTCATCCTGTGAATGTCTAATTTTTCAGACTGGAACTGGAAATCAATGGGTCTGTAAAGGTTCAGCCAAATTGTGGAATGGATGCGGACCCATTTTACAGATGTGTGAATGGACCCTATATGTATTTGACATGTATTTACCGGCTGCTGTCAGTTCTGGTTTATTTAACAAAAAAAAAACATTTTTTCGCTGTAAAAAGAAAAAAAAAACATTTTTTCGCTGTAAAAAGAAAAAAAAAATTATTTAGGGAAACTTTTCCAATTGCATTACTTGAATTATGACATTGTCCATTTGGTGGGACTATTTGCGCACAGCTGGGTTGTGTTGTAGCTGTGCTGGAGTGTTTTATAACACCCAGTGAAAACCCCTCTAATACAGTGGCGGCTGGTGCTCAAAATCTTTGGGGGGGGGGCGCAAACAGAAAAATGTAATAGGCATTGCTTTGCGGCAAAAAACGTGGCAAAAAATTGCATGACTTTGAGGTCACAAAAATGTGAAAGGGGTCTTCAGTAATCAAACTATAGTGTGCCCTTCAATGCAGACTGACCACAGCATTTTCCCTTCAATGTAGAGTGACCACAGTGTGCCCCCTTCAATGTAGAGTGACCACGGCATGCCCCCATCAATGTAGATTGACCACAGCATGCCCCCATCAATGTAGAGTGACCACAGCTTACCCCTTCAATGCAGAGTGACAACAGCGTGCCCCCTTCAATGCAGAGTGACAACAGCGTGCCCCCATCAATGTAGAGTGACCACAGTGTGCCCCCTTCAATGTAGAGTGCCCACAGCATGCCCCCATCAATGCAGAGTGACCACAGCATGCCCCCATCAATGCAGAGTGACCACAGCGTGCCCCCATCAATGTAGAGTGACCACAGCATGCCCCCTTTCAATGCAGAGTGACCACAGCATGCCCCCTTCAATGTAGAGTGACCACAGCGTGCCCCCTTT
Source organism: Pelophylax lessonae (assembly GCF_965119305.1). Taxonomy (NCBI): domain Eukaryota; kingdom Metazoa; phylum Chordata; class Amphibia; order Anura; family Ranidae; genus Pelophylax; species Pelophylax lessonae. The sequence goes on along the minus strand of NC_138770.1, from coordinate 222,856,888 downwards.
CAATGCAGAGTGACCACAGCGTGCTCCCATCAATGTAGAGTGACCACAGCGTGCCCCCTTTCAATGCAGAGTGACCACAGCATGCCCCCATCAATGTAGAGTGACCACAGCATGCCCCCATCAATGTAGAGTGACCACAGCATGCCCCCATCAATGTAGAGTGACCACGGTGTGCCCCCTTCAATGCAGAGTGACCACAGCATGCCATCTTCAATGCAGAGTGACCACAGTGTGCCCCCTTCAATGCAGAGTAACCAGCGTGCAGAGAGACCAGTGCACTTACCTAATGCAGCGGCGGCTTCTCCTCAGTCCTCCGCGTCTCCCAAGTCCTCCTCCTCCTCCTTGGCCAATGGCAAAGGTTCGCCTTTCGGCCAATCAGGAAACTGGTCTCGGACCCGCTTCCTGATTGGCCAGGAGGAGGATCCGTGTTACAATAGCGAATATTCATTCACTATTGTCACACAATGGGTGGGCTCAGGGCGCACTGCTCTGCGCCCCGGGTCCACCCTTTTCTGAAGCCTATTTGAGCCTCTGGCTCTAATCACGTGCTTCAGAAGAAAAAAACCCATTGAACTCCATGCGTCCGGCACCCCGCATGTAGATTAGGGGGCCGGACGCATGGATAGGGGGGCGGCGCCCCTCCGCCCCCAACGCACTGGCCGCCACTGCTCTAATACAAACTTTGCCTAGTACAGTGATGGCGAACCTTGGCACCCCAGATGTTTTGGAACTACATTTCCCATGATGCTCAACTACACTGCAGAGTACATGAGCATCATCTGGGGTGCCAAGGTTCGCCATCACTGGCCTAGTAAGTTCATGTTTTCGTAGGACCAGGCTTCACAACCCATAAACATGCATATCAATAATTATAATAATATTAATTTGAGTTGTTAGAGACCAAACATTAAAATTTTTCTGATATAAATTTCTCCTAGTAGAATTATTCTGTCTTACAAGCCTTCTGGACCCTTGAATATAGATATGTTGTTTGGTGTCAAACTGAGATTTTTTTTTCACCATAAAGTAACCACTTTTTTGTACGGTAACTCTGTCACAGTGAGAATTACACATGTTTGAAACTTTACTCTGTGGAGTTCAACTATAGGTCAGTACCACAGTTGTGTATTTCTAAACTGCACTTCAAACTAACTACAGTGGGTCACTATGACTTTCTTGTTACCTTCTTTTGAATTTTGGGGAAAATGAGGGTGACATTGGTTTTCACTTGCTAAAGGCAAATAGAATGTGCATTGTAAATGTGGAATACCCAACAAGGTGCAAGGAAAATAAATAAAACATAATATTTGCTTGCACATGACTGGATGACGGAAATCAGCAGAGCTTCACCACATTCATTAACCTGTTCCCGACCGATTTACTGCGGCAGTGCGGCTCTCCTGCGCAAATCGACATAGACCTACGTCAGTCGTGCGCCTGCAGCTAGGGGGCGAGCATGCGCCGCCGGCAGTGCTCCTGCCCCCACTCGGCAGCGGGGACTCTGATGCACGGGGCAGGTGGCTCCGATTGCCGCCTGACACCCGCGATCGTTCCCCGCTGAGAGAGAAGAATGGTCAGCTGTTGTAAACATAGCTGACCGTTCTTCTCTCTGAAATGATAACAGAGCCCCTGTGATCCTGCTATATAGGATCACAGGTCTCTGTGTTCATTTCACAAGCCACGCTCCCCCCCCCCCACCACAGTAAGCATCACTCCCCTAGGCTTACATGTAACCCCTTGATCACCACAGTGTTAACCCCTTCCCTGCCATTGTCATTATTACAGTAACAGTGCATATTTTTAGCACTGATTACTGTAGTTTTGTCACTGAGTCCCCCCAAAGTGTAAAAAATGTCAGTTAGGGGTCTGATCTGTCCGTCGCAATGTCACAGTCCTGCAAAAAATTGCAGATCCTCGCCATTACTAGTAAAAAAAAATAATAAAAATTACATAAATATTTCCCTTAGTTAGTAGATGCGATAACTTTTGCGCAAACCAATCAAAATACGCTTATTTCAATTTTTTTTTACTAAAAATATGTAGCAGAAAACAAATTGGCCTAAAATGTTGAAAAAATTTTGATTATTACATTTTTTTGAGAATGTTTTATAGCAGAAAGTGAAAAATATTGTTTTGTTTTGTTTTTTGTTTTTCAGAATTGTCGCTCTTTTTTTGTTTATAGCGCAAAATACCAAAAAAATACCACCAAAAGAACGCTTTATTTCTGGGGGGAAAAAAAAGATATCAATTTTATTTGAGTACAGCATCGCACCACCGCGCAATTTTCCTGTTAAATTAACTCAGTGCCGAATCCCAAAATATGGCCTGGTCATTAAGGGGGAATATCTTCCGGTCCAGAAGTGGTTAAGCTCTGGGGAAAATGAGTTCAACTGTATTTGCAAAGTGCATAGTCTATTTGCCTTTACTCAGCCCCTTTGTGTACATCACCATTCCCCCATTTCCCCATTCCTCCAAATATTTTGGAGTTCGTCAGACCTCGCTATCAACACACCCAAGGCATACAAAAATCTCATCAAACCACAAGGTATTATCTCCTTGGTCAGTTTTTCTCCTACATTTTCCACTAATTCCACCCTTCTGTATTTTTTCAGGATAAACTTTCTAACTTTTTTTAGAAAATGCAGTGAAATAAGTCAGGATGTGCAAATGAATGCTCTTAGGTAAAAAGCATTTGACATAACTGGTGTTATTTAAGCAATTCAGCCATCAGTGAAAGTGTATTTTTACTTGACATAGGTAACTAAGCCATAGACATCAGAACACCTGCTTTATGTTTCAGCCAAACACTAACTAAACCAATATTTGCACAAACAAAGCAGAGTAATAGAAATGTAAATCATTAGTAAGACTTCATCTGAAATATGCAGTTCAGTTTTGGGCACCAGTATAAAAAAAGGATATCGAGGAACTGGAGAAAGTACAGAGAAGGGCAGCCAAACTGATAAGAAGCATGGAGGAGCTCAGCTATGAGGAAAGATTAGAGGAACTGAATGTATTCACTTTTGAGAAGAGGAGATTAAGGGGAGAGATGATCAACATGTATAAATACATAAGGGGTCCATATAGTGAACTTGGGCATATTACAGAGGACAAGGGGGCACACTTTACATCTGGAGGAAAAGAGATTTCATCTCCAAATACAGAAAGGCTTATTCACATTGTGAGCTGTAAAAATGTGGAATAGATTCCCTCCAGAGGTGGTTCTGCCAAACTCAGTAGATTGTTTTAACCACTTGCCCTCCAGAAGATTTACCCCCTTTCGCGACCAGGACATTTTTTACTTTACGGCACTGCGTTACTTTAACTGACAGTTGTGCAGCCATGCAACGCTGTATATAAATTAAATGTATATCCTTTGTTCCCACAAATAGAGCCTTCTTTTTGTGGTATTTGATCACCTCTGGGTTTTTTATTTTTTTGTGCTCTAAACAAAAAAGACCCACATTTTTGAAAAAAAAAGAAAATTTTTTACTTTCTGCTATAAAACATATCCCATAACAAAATTGAAAAAGCTAATTTCTTTATAAATCTAGGACAATATGTATTCTGCTATATATTTTTGGTAAAAAAAAATCCCAATAAGCATATATTGATTGGTTTGCGCAAAAGTTATAGTGTCTACAATCTATAGCATATATACTGGAATTTTTATTTATTTATTTTTTTTTATACTAGTAATGGCAGGACTGCATATTACGGCGGACATTCTGACTCTAAAATAAAAATATACACTATCACTGTACTAATGACACTAGGAAGTGGTTAAAAATCTAGGGCGATCAAAGGGTTGTAAGTGTGCCTAACCCGTGTTTTTGTGTACTATGTGCTGTTTTTACTAAAGGATGTGGTGAATTTTTTTCCCTGCTTTGCAGGAAAACAAAGTCCACTGCATCCCTGCTGACAGACAGTGCTCTACCTTGTTTGAATAGGCAGAACTCTGTTCTGTGTCTCCCCTCGCTGATCATCCGGTGCCAGCAGACATCTATTTGCAGGCACCCACTGATCAGCTTGTGCTGTGTCTACGCACAGCACAGCCACGCTTGCAGCAGTGTGCACCCCCCCCCCCCCTACCTGGAAGTGCCGGATCATGTACTAGTGTTTTTTTGTATTCCTCTGGTTCAACTGTGGGTATTGGATAGTGTTTATGGAGGTTTTCTATTTGAGTGTGTTGGTTTCCTTTATGTTTTTTTTTTTTTTCTTTGTTGGTTGACCTGGATGGACTTGTGTCTTTTTTCAACTAGATTAACTATGTGCAGTAGCTATGTAAGATGTTCTGCACACAGTTAAACTTATTAGTGACCCAGAAATGGTACAGATTGGGAGACTGCATATCCAATCAGATCTCCCAACAGTAGGCATAATTTAATTTAAATCGGAAAGCCAATGAAATTGCTATATTTTTCTTCCTGAAGTCCAAAGTAATCCATGTATTATCCTAGGAAAAAATGCCCTTTTGCAATAGACTCTTACAACGTAGTCAGAAAAAGCAACAAGGTAATTGCTGATATCACTTTAGGGAAAGGCTCCTGCTGTGAGAAAGAGAACATTTGAAGACCAGAGAGTAGTAATTATTATTACTTTTTCTGTTCTGTCGAGCCCTTCTACAGCATAATAACACTTCCTATTAATTATTTATATATATATATATATATATATATATACAGTATCTCACAAAAGTGAGTACACCCCTCACATGTTTGTAAACATTTTTTTATATCTTTTCATGTAACAACACTGAAGAAATTACACTTTGCTACAATGCAAAGTAGTGAGTGTACAGCTTGTATAACAGTGTAAATTTGCTGTCCCCTCAAAATAACTCAACACAGCCATTAATGTCTCAACTGCTGGCAACAAAAGTGAGTACACCCCTAAGTAAAAATGTCTAAATTGGTCCCGATTAGCCATTTTCCCTCCCCGGTTTCACGTGACTTATTAGTGTGACAAAGTCTCAGGTGTGAATGGGGAGCAGGTGTGTTAAATTTGGGGTTATCGCTCTCACTCTCTCATACTGGTCACTGCAAGTTCAACATGACACCTCATGGCAAAGACCTCTCTGAGGATCTGAAAAAAAGAATTGTTGCTTTACATAAAGATGGCCTAGGCCAGTGATGGCGAACCTTTGCACCCCAGATGTTTTGGAACTACATCTCCCATGATGCTCATGCACTCTGCAATGTAGTTGAGCATCATGGGAAATGTAGTTCCAAAACATCTGGGGTGCCAAAGTTCACCATCACTGGCCTGGGCTATAAGAATATTGCAAAGACTCTGAAACTGAGCTGCATCACTGTGGCCAAGACCATAGAGCGGTTTAACAGGACAGGTTCCACTCAGAACAGGCCTCACCATGGTTGACCAAAGAAGTTGAGTACTTGTGCTCAGTGTCACATCCAGAGGTTGTCTTTGGGAAATAGAAATAGACGTTTGAGTGCTGCCAGCAATGCTACAGAGGTTGAAGGTGGTGAGGGGGGGGGGGGGTCAGTCTGTCAGTGTTCGGACCATACGCTGCACACTGCATCAAATTGGCCTGCATGGCTGTCGTCCCAGAAGAAAGCCTCTTCTAAACATGATGCACAAGAATGCCTGAAAACAGTTTGCTGAAGACCAGCAGACTAAAGCCCCGTACACACGATAAGAAATTCGGCCGGGAAAATTCATCCAACGACCGATCTGCCGATTTTTGGATTGTTAGTATGGTGCTTTCGACAGCCGACTCAGAATTTTCGGCTGACAAAATCCTGGTGTGCAGGCATTAAAATTTTTGTCCTCTGTCAAAACACATCCGATTTTCGTCTCATTAGAACAGATTTTGATGGGGAAAAATCTTATGAGCAAGACTAGGCATGCTCAGAGAGAAAGAACACATACAAAGCAATCCAATACATGACATCACTTCTGAAGTAGAATTCTGTCGTACGGGAAAATTCCTGTGCAGTCTAAAGCACATTCCAACCAACAGACACGCACTCTGGACAAAAGACGGACGACCAGTCGGCGGAAATTCATTGCGTGTGTACGAGGCTTAAGTGCCTGGATTACTGGAACTATGTTATGTGGTCTGATGAGACCAAGATAAACTTATTATAGAATAATGTAGATAGCTACCAGGTAATTGGTTACCATAATCCCGTCATAGGTTTGTGGGACTTTAAGGGTAACAGTAAAGGCTCTCTTAGGAGAAATTTTTTACGTGTAATAAGTATAAAATTTATTTTGAAAAAGTGTAGTTATAACAAAATAATCATCATAAACTGTACATATTTGTAATTATAGACTCGAAAAAAAAAAAGCATGAATGATACAATACAGTTATAGGTACATAGCAGAGTCCAACGCGTTTCAAACTGTTTGTTTAGTACATAAATCTTCCTCAGGGAATCTGCATATGTTCCTGAAATACATAATTGAATATAAATTCCAAGAAACAGAATATACATAGGCATTTTACAATGAAAGGTTTTTTGTACATGAACAAAGTATTATTTGCATCTGCGACCACATGTTGCCCTGAAGATACCCTGGAAAGCCTATTGCTTATCCAGGATACCCCTAGAGAAGAAACCTACTCCCAAAGATTAGGGGGGGGGGGGGAAAAAGGGGGGAAGAAGGAAAAAAGGAGGGGGGGGGAGAAGGAAAGGGAGAAGGGGGAGGGGAGGGGAAGGGGGAAGATAAAGGGACCCCTTGTGTTAAAGAACATACCTGCAAAACAGTAGAGCCCAATAGGGTTCCCCTTTGGGGGGTAAAACTCCCAAGCGTTGAGAGCTAGAGTCAGGTATAAAGATTTATTCTGTATCTGAAACAGCGAGTATATTTATAAGAAACTGTCAGATCCTGGATTGATGTAAGTGTATTTACAAACATTGTTACAGAAAATATTCATGTAAATTCACCTGTTATGATGATTTTCGTGTAGACATATAAAAGAGGGAAAAAGAAAAAGGAAACGAAACCAGGAAAAATAGGGAAAAAGGGGAAAACGGATTTTTCCCACAAAAATATTATTATCTTCCGATGTATATATCTCTCAGATTTATTACAATAGGATCCTATTAGGGGAGAAGAAGATGTGTCTTTTCAGCTTTGGTAAATCAAGATAACGTATATAGTATATTTAGTGATTCGAATGAAGTAACTCTTACCTCACTAATTTATTGGAGGGTGTGGGGTATCCCATCGGTCTCCAAGGGTAAGTTGAGGCAAGGGTTTGGGGAAACTTGTATCTTCCTAATGGGAATATAGATCCTTGCCTGAAAGGTATAGGACAGGGATAATATGCCTATATAGGTATACATTTTTACATATCTTGATGTTAATTATAAATAGGTATTCCACCTATAAAGATTATACCGTTCAGACTGAAGCCTGTCGTCACCGTATCCAGGGAGACAGCAGCGTATCATCCCATGAGAAATAGGATGTAATCTTATGTTACTCTTCCTATGGGTCCTGATAGTAATATAAAGAGAAAATAAAACCCTCTTTTAGTAAGTTACCATAGTGGTTTAAGAAAGAAGTTATACAGGTCTCCTCCAGAGTACTCACTGTTCTGTGTGGATATCAGAGCGATAGACGTCCTGTGTTGCATCGGAGAGATAGCTCTCCGTTCTGGCTCTCGGCGTCCCCTTAAATACCCAAGTGTCCAAGAGTCTCGTGGTAATTCCCGCGAGAACTCTGTAGGTGGTTACGTCATATCCGTCTTTTGCCACCGGAAGTTCCTCGGACTGGCGGTGACATCACATCCGCCCAGATCAGGGGCTCCGATGTGTGTCATTTCCGCCTGAAATGCCCGGAGATGATTCCGCTGGACTGGCGGTGACGTAATATCCGCCTTTCTCTCTAATAGACTCCACTGTATGTCCGCCTTAGTTATAGCGGTATAGTCATGCAGTGGATACAAAAAGGGGGAATAATTTTTAATTAAATTTTGTTTTTAGGAACGAGAAAAGAGAGGGAAAAGGAAGGAGGAGGAGAACGATTTTCCTCTCTCCAAGTGAGTTTGATTTTTAAATGTAATTAAAGTAAAGTTTGTAATTAGAATAAATAATGCCTCTCTATATCGTATATGGAGACTGCTAATGGACACTTATTTTGAAAAGGGGAAATCTCTAAAAGATAACGCCCCAGGCACGGAAATGCGTATATCCCCTGGAAAAAATTATCCAGGGGTTTCAGGATGAAACATATGGAGCATTGCAACCAACTGTTAACATCCCGAGAACGCTCGTTTCTCCAGATGTTAGGGGCCTATTGATGGTCCCCATAGGAGATGTCTCACCCGTGCCGGGCTCTCATTTGCAGGGGAGCCCCCCGAGGGGAAAGAGAAAAAAAAAAAGAATGATACAAAAGCCATGTTGGTGTCAATTACATGGACAGGGATACAAGTTAGCTGGTATGCCTACACAGTGGGAAGAAAAGGAGATAGCAGAATCTAGAAGGGGGAGGTTCATCAGGAGGGAACAGGGAATCCCCTGGTGCACAGGAGAAGGGGGCGAGGAGGGCAAAAATTCCCCAATATGGGGGATTTTGCACAGAAGAGACCCTGACCGGGTCTGCAGTTGTAGACCCACCCACAGTTAGCCTGTGACAAAAAAGGGAAAAATGTTAATCGCAGAATGCATCACATGTTTAATTAGACAATTTAAATATATATCCTATTTGGGATATATTAGTATATTATAGTGTTGATAATTTTATGACCCACTCAGAGATATGGTATCTCATAAAGTTTAGTATCTTTATACTGTCACATAATCATGATGGGGGGAGGGAGGAGAAAGGAAGGGTATGCAATGTTGTAATGGTCCTAGTTTGAAAAAGGAGAAGGTATCTGAGATATAAATGAGAAAGTTACCCAGATTTCTATGAGAGGTGGAGTATACTCCACAAGAAAAGGGAGGGACATAGAGAATGGGGACCCTCAGTCTGTTTTCCCCGAGGAAAATCCCTCTAAAAAAGGCCTGTAGCTTTCCGCCTCATTTAGGCCAGGGGGGGTGGTTGCCGCAAGCTTAGCAATCCAGCGCATTTCCCGCTGGAGTAGCTGCTTGTTCCAATCACCCCCCCTGGCCGGTATATGTACCCTTTCAAGGGCATAAAAGGTTACCTTGGGGGTCCTGTATTTGTGCGCAATTGCCATGTGCCTACCAAGTGGTAGATAAAGGTCTCCAATATTGAGACTCTGCATATGCTTATTGATGCGTTTTCCTAGTTCTTGCTTGGTCTTCCCGACATAGAAGGCCTTACATTCGCAACGCATCAAATACACAACCCCCCTAGTTTTACAATTCACAAAATGTCTGGGTTGAAAGATTTCACCATTGGGGAGTGTGGTTGTTTTGCATCTGACTATCACTTTGCATTGATCACATCTACCACAAGGAAATGTGCCTTTTTGTTGACATGGATCCCCTCTATTAGGGCCTTTATACTCACTTTGTACTAAAGTATCTTTTATAGAAGTAGCTCTTCTATATGTGATAGCTGGGGCAGGTGTCACTATATGTTGGAGGATAGGATCCTCCCTGAGTATAGCCCAGTGCTTTTTTAGGATTCCATAAATGTTCTCATGTTCGGTTGAGTAATTTAAGATTACTCTTGGTGGATTCCTAGAGGGTGCTTCTTCCTGTTTCTGAGGTTTAAACAGCAAGTCCTGTCTTTTTAGGGTTTGATACTCTGACTGCTAATGGACACTTATTTTGAAAAGGGGAAATCTCTAAAAGATAACGCCCCAGGCACGGGAAATGCGTATATCCCCTGGAAAAAATTATCCAGGGGTTTCAGGATGAAACATATGGAGCATTGCAACCAACTGTTAACATCCCGAGAACGCTCGTTTCTCCAGATGTTAGGGGCCTATTGATGGTCCCCATAGGAGATGTCTCACCCGTGCCGGGCTCTCATTTGCAGGGGAGCCCCCCGAGGGGAAAGAGAAAAAAAAAAAAAAAAAAAAGAATGATACAAAAGCCATGTTGGTGTCAATTACATGGACAGGGATACAAGTTAGCTGGTATGCCTACACAGTGGGAAGAAAAGGAGATAGCAGAATCTAGAAGGGGGAGGTTCATCAGGAGGGAACAGGGAATCCCCTGGTGCACAGGAGAAGGGGGCGAGGAGGGCAAAAATTCCCCAATATGGGGGATTTTGCACAGAAGAGACCCTGACCGGGTCTGCAGTTGTAGACCCACCCACAGTTAGCCTGTGACAAAAAAGGGAAAAATGTTAATCGCAGAATGCATCACATGTTTAATTAGACAATTTAAATATATATCCTATTTGGGATATATTAGTATATTATAGTGTTGATAATTTTATGACCCACTCAGAGATATGGTATCTCATAAAGTTTAGTATCTTTATACTGTCACATAATCATGATGGGGGGAGGGAGGAGAAAGGAAGGGTATGCAATGTTGTAATGGTCCTAGTTTGAAAAAGGAGAAGGTATCTGAGATATAAATGAGAAAGTTACCCAGATTTCTATGAGAGGTGGAGTATACTCCACAAGAAAAGGGAGGGACATAGAGAATGGGGACCCTCAGTCTGTTTTCCCCGAGGAAAATCCCTCTAAAAAAGGCCTGTAGCTTTCCGCCTCATTTAGGCCAGGGGGGGTGGTTGCCGCAAGCTTAGCAATCCAGCGCATTTCCCGCTGGAGTAGCTGCTTGTTCCAATCACCCCCCCTGGCCGGTATATGTACCCTTTCAAGGGCATAAAAGGTTACCTTGGGGGTCCTGTATTTGTGCGCAATTGCCATGTGCCTACCAAGTGGTAGATAAAGGTCTCCAATATTGAGACTCTGCATATGCTTATTGATGCGTTTACCTAGTTCTTGCTTGGTCTTCCCGACATAGAAGGCCTTACATTCGCAACGCATCAAATACACAACCCCCCTAGTTTTACAATTCACAAAATGTCTGGGTTGAAAGATTTCACCATTGGGGAGTGTGGTTGTTTTGCATCTGACTATCACTTTGCATTGATCACATCTACCACAAGGAAATGTGCCTTTTTGTTGACATGGATCCCCTCTATTAGGGATATCTTTTTCAAAAGCAAATTTTTCAAGCAAGCAGACAAAATGCAGAGACCTGACTCCAGACTTAAAGCAGCAGAATATCGAGCCCTTAGGGACTTAAATATACTTTTACAGGAAAGTGGTTACGATGACCAAGAAGTTTGGGAAAACCTCAGCAGTTCTTCTGATGAGGAATCCATACAAACACAAAAAAAGGATCCAGCCTCAACTAAAAAATTTAAGAAAAAATCTCCAAAATTTCCTCAACTAAATCAAAATCCCACAATAGCTTTGTTTGTGAGACAAGTCTCAAAAGATATCAACAAACTAAACGTTAACCCCACTATAGATAACCTCCTCCCAGACCAACGTAAAGCTCTTAAAACCCTCCAAAAAGACAATAACATCACTATAAAACCAAGTGATAAGGGGGGGAACATTGTTCTAATGAACAATGTGGATTATGAAAAGATGTGCTACAAACTTCTAAACAATAAAACGTGCTATCAAAAAATTTCTGCCTCTATAGTCCAACAATTCAATGACGAATACTATGCTATCATTGATGAAGCTAGGACTATGGGCACTATCACTACAGAGATGTGGGAGTACATGAGGATACCACATCCACGTACCCCCACATTTTACTGTTTACCTAAAGTCCACAAAGACTTGAGAAACCCACCCGGCCGCCCCATTATATCGGGTAACGGCAGCATAACAGAAACTGCCAGCCGTGTTGTGGACGCCCACCTCAAACCCCATGTAACTGGTTTAACATCTTACACTAAAGACACTATTCACATGCTTCAAATTATAGAAAATGTTACCATTCCATTAAACGCTATTCTAGTAACCATAGATGCAGAATGTCTTTATAATTCCATACCACATGATAAAGGCCTGATGGCCATTAAAAATATTCTGCTACAAAGGGGACAACAAGAACCAAATTACAATAAATTTATTGTGGACTTGCTGAAATTTATCTTAGAACACAATGTGTTCTCTTTTCAAGGCTCCCACTACCTCCAGGTACAGGGAGTAGCGATGGGGACTTGCTGTGCCTCATCCTACGCGAACCTGTACCTGGGGGAGTGGGAGCATAAAATTATTACCAATGAAGACTTGTCGATGTACTCCTGCCACTTTCTACTGTGGCAGAGGTACATCGACGACATCTTCATGGTATGGGATGGCCCGGTGGAATTACTCAAGGAGTGCCTCACCAAACTTAATGAGAACAACATGAACTTATTTTTTACTATGAAATATGACTTTAAATCTGTGGACTTCCTGGATATTACCATCATCAAAAATGATGATGGTCAGCTGTCAACCACCTTATTCAGAAAAGCCACAGCTGGCAATACGCTGCTTCATGCAGAAAGTTTTCATCCCCAACCCCTCAAGAGATCTATTCCATACTCACAGTATTTAAGAATTAAAAGAAATTGTTCTTCTGAGAAAGACTTTAAAGAAAAGGCAAATAAACTAACACAGAGACTCCTAGAAAGGGGATATTCCAGGTCATGTCTCAGGAAAAACTACAACAGAGTACAAACCCTAAAAAGACAGGACTTGCTGTTTAAACCTCAGAAACAGGAAGAAGCACCCTCTAGGAATCCACCAAGAGTAATCTTAAATTACTCAACCGAACATGAGAACATTTATGGAATCCTAAAAAAGCACTGGGCTATACTCAGGGAGGATCCTATCCTCCAACATATAGTGACACCTGCCCTAGCTATCACATATAGAAGAGCTACTTCTATAAAAGATACTTTAGTGCAAAGTGAGTATAAAGGCCCTAATAGAGGGGATCCATGTCAACAAAAAGGCACATTTCCTTGTGGTAGATGTGATCAATGCAAAGTGATAGTCAGATGCAAAACAACCACACTCCCCAATGGTGAAATCTTTCAACCCAGACATTTTGTGAATTGTAAAACTAGGGGGGTTGTGTATTTGATGCGTTGCGAATGTAAGGCCTTCTATGTCGGGAAGACCAAGCAAGAACTAGGTAAACGCATCAATAAGCATATGCAGAGTCTCAATATTGGAGACCTTTATCTACCACTTGGTAGGCACATGGCAATTGCGCACAAATACAGGACCCCCAAGGTAACCTTTTATGCCCTTGAAAGGGTACATATACCGGCCAGGGGGGGTGATTGGAACAAGCAGCTACTCCAGCGGGAAATGCGCTGGATTGCTAAGCTTGCGGCAACCACCCCCCCTGGCCTAAATGAGGCGGAAAGCTACAGGCCTTTTTTAGAGGGATTTTCCTCGGGGAAAACAGACTGAGGGTCCCCATTCTCTATGTCCCTCCCTTTTCTTGTGGAGTATACTCCACCTCTCATAGAAATCTGGGTAACTTTCTCATTTATATCTCAGATACCTTCTCCTTTTTCAAACTAGGACCATTACAACATTGCATACCCTTCCTTTCTCCTCCCTCCCCCCATCATGATTATGTGACAGTATAAAGATACTAAACTTTATGAGATACCATATCTCTGAGTGGGTCATAAAATTATCAACACTATAATATACTAATATATCCCAAATAGGATATATATTTAAATTGTCTAATTAAACATGTGATGCATTCTGCGATTAACATTTTTCCCTTTTTTGTCACAGGCTAACTGTGGGTGGGTCTACAACTGCAGACCCGGTCAGGGTCTCTTCTGTGCAAAATCCCCCATATTGGGGAATTTTTGCCCTCCTCGCCCCCTTCTTCTGTGCACCAGGGGATTCCCTGTTCCCTCCTGATGAACCTCCCCCTTCTAGATTCTGCTATCTCATTTTCTTCCCACTGTGTAGGCATACCAGCTAACTTGTATCCCTGTCCATGTAATTGACACCAACATGGCTTTTGTATCATTCTTTTTTTTTTTTCTCTTTCCCCTCGGGGGGCTCCCCTGCAAATGAGAGCCCGGCACGGGTGAGACATCTCCTATGGGGACCATCAATAGGCCCCTAACATCTGGAGAAACGAGCGTTCTCGGGATGTTAACAGTTGGTTGCAATGCTCCATATGTTTCATCCTGAAACCCCTGGATAATTTTTTCCAGGGGATATACGCATTTCCCGTGCCTGGGGCGTTATCTTTTAGAGATTTCCCCTTTTCAAAATAAGTGTCCATTAGCAGTCTCCATATACGATATAGAGAGGCATTATTTATTCTAATTACAAACTTTACTTTAATTACATTTAAAAATCAAACTCACTTGGAGAGAGGAAAATCGTTCTCCTCCTCCTTCCTTTTCCCTCTCTTTTCTCGTTCCTAAAAACAAAATTTAATTAAAAATTATTCCCCCTTTTTGTATCCACTGCATGACTATACCGCTATAACTAAGGCGGACATACAGTGGAGTCTATTAGAGAGAAAGGCGGATATTACGTCACCGCCAGTCCAGCGGAATCATCTCCGGGCATTTCAGGCGGAAATGACACACATCGGAGCCCCTGATCTGGGCGGATGTGATGTCACCGCCAGTCCGAGGAACTTCCGGTGGCAAAAGACGGATATGACGTAACCACCTACAGAGTTCTCGCGGGAATTACCACGAGACTCTTGGACACTTGGGTATTTAAGGGGACGCCGAGAGCCAGAACGGAGAGCTATCTCTCCGATGCAACACAGGACGTCTATCGCTCTGATATCCACACAGAACAGTGAGTACTCTGGAGGAGACCTGTATAACTTCTTTCTTAAACCACTATGGTAACTTACTAAAAGAGGGTTTTATTTTCTCTTTATATTACTATCAGGACCCATAGGAAGAGTAACATAAGATTACATCCTATTTCTCATGGGATGATACGCTGCTGTCTCCACTGGATACGGTGACGACAGGCTTTAGTCTGAACGGTATAATCTTTATAGGTGGAATACCTATTTATAATTAACATCAAGATATGTAAAAATGTATACCTATATAGGCATATTATCCCTGTCCTATACCTTTCAGGCAAGGATCTATATTCCCATTAGGAAGATACAAGTTTCCCCAAACCCTTGCCTCAACTTACCCTTGGAGACCGATGGGATACCCCACACCCTCCAATAAATTAGTGAGGTAAGAGTTACTTCATTCGAATCACTAAATATACTATATACGTTATCTTGATTTACCAAAGCTGAAAAGACACATCTTCTTCTCCCCTAATAGGATCCTATTGTAATAAATCTGAGAGATATATACATCGGAAGATAATAATATTTTTGTGGGAAAAATCCGTTTTCCCCTTTTTCCCTATTTTTCCTGGTTTCGTTTCCTTTTTCTTTTTCCCTCTTTTATATGTCTACACGAAAATCATCATAACAGGTGAATTTACATGAATATTTTCTGTAACAATGTTTGTAAATACACTTACATCAATCCAGGATCTCTGACAGTTTCTTATAAATATACTCGCTGTTTCAGATACAGAATAAATCTTTATACCTGACTCTAGCTCTCAACGCTTGGGAGTTTTACCCCCCGAAGGGGAACCCTATTGGGCTCTACTGTTTTGCAGGTATGTTCTTTAACACAAGGGGTCCCTTTATCTTCCCCCTTCCCCTCCCCTCCCCCTTCTCCCTTTCCTTCTCCCCCCCCTCCTTTTTTCCTTCTTCCCCCCTTTTTTTTTCCCCCCCCTAATCTTTGGGAGTAGGTTTCTTCTCTAGGGGTATCCTGGATAAGCAATAGGCTTTCCAGGGTATCTTCAGGGCAACATGTGGTCGCAGATGCAAATAATACTTTGTTCATGTACAAAAAACCTTTCATTGTAAAATGCCTATGTATATTCTGTTTCTTGGAATTTATATTCAATTATGTATTTCAGGAACATATGCAGATTCCCTGAGGAAGATTTATGTACTAAACAAACAGTTTGAAACGCGTTGGACTCTGCTATGTACCTATAACTGTATTGTATCATTCATGCTTTTTTTTTTCGAGTCTATAATTACAAATATGTACAGTTTATGATGATTATTTTGTTATAACTACACTTTTTCAAAATAAATTTTATACTTATTACACGTAAAAAAATTCTCCTAAGAGAGCCTTTACTGTTACCCTTAAAGTCCCACAAACCTAAGGGGGTTTCTTTTTCAAGATAAACTTATTTGGTTCAGAAGGTGTCAAACATGTGTGGCGACAACTAGGTGAGGAGGACAAAGACAAGTGTGTCCTGCCTACAGTCAAGTCAAGCATGGTGGTGGGAGTGTCATGGTCTGGGGCTGCATGAATGCTGCTGGCACTGGGGAGCTAAAGTTCATTGAGGGAACCATGAATGCCAACATGTACTGTGACATACTGAAGCAGAGCATGATCACCTCCCTTCGCAGACTGGGTCCCAGGGCAGTATCCCAACATGATAACAACCCCAAACATACCTCCAAGACGACCAGTGCCTTGCTAAAGAAGCTGAGGGTAAATGTGATGGACTGACCAATCATGTCTCCAGATCTAAACCCTATTGGGCATCTGTGGGGCATCCTCAAATGGAAGGTGGAGGAGTACAAGGTCTCTAACATCCACCAGCTCCATGATGTCGTCATGGAGGAGTGGAAGAGGACTCCAGTGGCAACCTGTGAAGCTCTGGTGAACTCCATGCCCAAGAGGGTTAAGGCAGAGCTTGAAAATAATGATGGCCACACAAAATATTGTCACTTTGGGCCCAATTTGGACATATTCACTCAGGGGTGTACTCACTTTTGTTGCCAGTGGTTTAGACATTAATGGCTGTGTGTTGAGTTATTTTGAGGGGACAGCAAATTTACACTGTTATGCAAGCTTTACACTTATTACTTTACATTGTAAACATGAAAAGATATATCAAAATATTTACAAAAATGTGAGGGGTGTACTCACTTTTGTGAGATACTGTATGTAAGATGTGCTGCACACAGTTAAACTTATTACTGACCCAGAAATAGTACAGATTGGGAGACTGCATATCCATTCAGCTCTCCCACCAGTAGGCATCATTTAATTAAAATTGAAAAGCCAATGAAATTGCTATATTTTTCTTCCTGGAGTCCAAAGCAATCCATGTATTATCCTAGGAAAAATATGCCTTTTTGCAATAGACTCTTACAACATAGTCAGGAAAAGCAACAAGGCAATTGCTGATATCACTTTAAGGAAAGACTCCTGCTGTGAGAAAGAGAACATTTGAAGACCAGAGAGAAGTAATTGTTATTACTTTTTTTGTTCTGTCGAGCCCTTCTACAGCATAATAACACTTCCTATTAAATAGTTACCGGTATGTATATATATATATATATATATATATATATTTACACATACACACACACACACTGATTTTTACCCAGTTATTAATTATAAGGGCATATTTTCCAATACCAGTATAACAGGCTGCATATATAAAATGTAATTACTCTATTGACTTGATGACGTGTGATGACAATGCACCATGCTTTACTATCATTGATTTTCTTAAATCTATTGCACGTTTTTTTTAATTGCAACAATCATCCTGTTCAAAATGACAATCACTCAGCATTTGTAAAACTGCCAGAAAAATATTTTAAAGGCTTGGCATTCCTATATGCATAGATTACCAGGGACTACAAATGTAAAGTGTTTTGCATTCTGACAAGGAAGTGTGGTGTTTTTCGTTCCCTGATTTCACAGATTATGAACTGATGTGACTCATGTGTACCGTGTATCTTCCAGAGAAAATTGATTTGTTAGCAAAATGTTAGCAGCTGTACAAGCAGCTGTAGACCCCCAGTGGTTACAATCCCAAAGTGACAGTGATTTGGGTAGGGGGGAGCCAGAACATTTCAGGATGACTTAATTCCATTCGCTTTAAAATGAGTGCATCTAATTTTGTTCCAAGAATGAGCTAGCTCACCATCTGATCAAATCATTTCCCCAGACTGTAATAAAACAAAAGTGAGAGGCCTTAGTAAATAAAAAGATTTTTAATTAATGTGTATTGAGTAAACTGCATTTTGTACTTGACATATGGCCCTGTACATGCATTTTAATTAAGAACTGAATAAAGCTTGCTGAATAATCATGCAGTTGTTCTGTTAGTTGCTATGTAACATCAATTTGTGTGTTGTTTATTTGAAAGACCTTTGAGATATAATTCAGTTAGAATTGTTTACTATTTTAAAGGTTGCTCAGTCTTTTATTTCTTCTTCAAGAATGCTATACAGCAGTTTTCCAGCATTCAAATTTCATATTGCATAACATAGCATTAAGTTACTATGGCATAACATTGAACCACTGTCAAAAGATATATATTTTTTATATTTCTGTTTTTTTACTGCAGAAAAAATATATATTTTTTGGGGTTCAGTTCAGCAAAAATTAAAACTTCAGTTTTTAGCAAATGACTATTGATTTAATGACTCAATTACTTTTTTTTTTGCAGGACTGGTGATGAGATCTTTGCTTCAGCTACATATCCGTGTGCAAAGGGCCATCTCAATCCACGTGGGATGCACAGGATTTTCTGTCTGTGTTGCGATAAATGCAATCGGTCCAACCTGAATATGCACATTGGCATGCTCTTGGAGATCTATGCATTATTTTGAAAGGCTGTCTGCCCTGAGCTGAATGGAACACCTGTGTATCCTGAACAGGTGAAGAAGATCATTCACATGGATATACAAATTAATACAACCATGTGTGTGAAGCTGGATACACACTATACGACTTTTGTTGTTAGATTTCAACTATGTAGTGCAAGGGCCTGTCTGATTGCATACAAATTGAAAGTGTTTAGATTTGACCTCATATTATATGGTTTTGGTAAA
The DNA here is from genome assembly GCF_965119305.1 of Pelophylax lessonae. Lineage (NCBI taxonomy): Eukaryota > Metazoa > Chordata > Amphibia > Anura > Ranidae > Pelophylax > Pelophylax lessonae. The sequence goes on along the minus strand of NC_138770.1, from coordinate 222,838,064 downwards.
TCTAAAGGAAAAAATCTAAAGACAATTGTATAGTGTGTATCCAGCTTGAGGCCTGAAAGGGCCTGAAACTGCTGAACCTAGCAGCATAATACCAATATTACTTAATTCTGGGTGTTGCATCTTATTTTATCTAGCATTCCTTCTCTATAGGGGGTGGTTTAGCCAGAATGCAGTGTGGGAAAGGCCCATGCCATGCATGTTTCCCACACCACATTCAAACGTACTGCCCTTTTAATCTGCATGCAGGTGCCAATGTAATGTTAATGGCACACTAACAGGCAGATCACAAATGCTGTGCATTTTTGGGGACACTAAATTGCATAGTGCTGCAGTACCATGCAGTAGGGTACAGAGGATTTTTGTGGAATACATTACTCTTTCCATATTTCGGTGCAATTTGCAGCTCATTCTAATGAATAGACTGCAAAATCAAACTACAAGGAAATGCAGGGTATTTGCACGGGAACGCAGCATTGTTAACAAAATAGCACAACTTAAGCCGGGCATAGATGGTGTGATTTTCTTTTCTGCAACCACGAGTTGCAGGAAAGAAAACTGCTTGATTCCCCCATCAACACAGCCAGTGTTGATGAGGGAATCCCTCCCGTGAAGCTATTGTGTCCTCCTGCACAGGGGGAAGGGGGGTGCACAGGGAGCCGCCCCTGCCCAGAGAACACAGTAATTATGCTAGAAGCTATAGCTGCTGGCAATAATTTCATAAAAAATCCAACATGCTAGTTATACCCAAGTCGCTTGATGGATTGATCTGGGTACAATCAGTCTGCCTATTCATGGTTAGAATCTTGGACGATCCGTACTCAACCAGCCAAGATTCTAACCATCTATGGCCGGCTTTAGTGTGCATACAATTGTATTCTCAAAGTGTATCCAGTAGAAAGGGGGTCTGCCATTTGTTTTGTGTCTGGCTTATCACAACAATTTAGCATACCTCTCAAATTCAGAACTTGACAATAAGAAATACTTTAGGGAGCTGGGGACCAGAGAAAAGTAGGCGTGGTTATAATGTTATAACTAATTGGCCTGGCTTAAAGTGGTTGTAAACCCCAGTCATGGAATTTGAGCTATGCACATATACATTATAATACCAAATGTATTGGGACACCTGCCTCATGTTCATGACATTAAAGTTCATGTACATGAACTTTAATGTCATCCCAGTCTTAGTCAGTAGAGTTCAATATTGAGTTGGCCCACCCTTTGCAGCTATAACAGCTTCAACTTTTCTGGGATAGCAGTCCACAAGGTTTAGGAGTGTGTCTATGGGAATGTTAACCATTCTTCCGGAAGCGCATTTGTGAGGTCAGGGCACTGATGTTGGACGAGAAGTCTTGGCATGCAGTCTCCGCTCGAATTCATTCCAAAGGTCTTTTATCTGGTTGAGGTCAAGACTCTGAGCGAGTTTGGGGTGGAAGAACCCCCATATATACTGGGTATATGTGGGGGTTTCACGTATACTGGGTATATGCTGGGGTTTACAACTACTTTAAAGAGGAAGTAAACCACAGGCTTTTTTTCTGACCTGCAAAGTAAAGGCATAATGTGCTAGTATGCATTGCATACTAGCACATTATGTTAAACTTACCTGCAAACGAAGCCCTCCACTGATGCGTTGTCACCACTGGAGGCAGCATCCTTCTTCACCTGTCTTCCTTCTGGGTCCGTGGACTTCGGCTTTGTGACTGACCGGAGCCGCATGACGTCACTGCAGTGCATGCGCGCAGGACCTGCCGGTCACGGCACAGGGCTCTGAAAGAACGGCATGAGTGGCCATTCCTTCAGAGCGCATGACATCATTGGCTGAATATATAGTAAATATCTCCTAAACGGTGCAGTTTTAATATCACTTTAAAAGATTAAGGGTAAAAACAACAAGCAATTACCACCTGGGAATTAGCCTAAATTGTATTTATCTTTTGCTCTGCACACACTGCCCTCATGCTTATAAACACTGCATCACTCCCTGTACACATTGCACCCTTTTCCACTGCACACACTGCCCTCCCATACAGACTGCTCACCTACACGGTTCCCCCATAAACACTGCACCCTCTTTTCCCCTGTACAAAAAAGTAGCAATGACCCCAACCTATAACTAGCCTTTGCAACAAGGTGCACATGGAAGGGCAATGCACATCACAAACAAACAAAATATTTCCCCGCACACTTACAAGCCCGCCTTCAAAACAACTGAATTGTCCTATAAATAATTTTGAAAGCCAAACTCTAATGCCGATAAACCAAGCGAGCCTACACCACATCCCTGGTACATATAAAATTAAAAAGAAGGAAATGGGTGTCACCAAAAGCTAAGGACTCTCTATTGGCCCCAATGAGCCCATGCATATATTGGGAACACCCCAAAAAGTGGGATTTTAAAGGTGAAGTTCACTTGGTGTATTTTAGATAAACAATGATTTCAAGCAATAGGTAAATAAAATACAAAAAGTTTATTAATACAATTTCATAATAAAATCAAATCACAGAAGTGATGTGCAATATCAATGCATGGATGTACAATAATGCAACAAGAGAACCGTTTCTTGTAGTGATGGGGTCACATATGTCCGACATGTTTCGCCGTCAGGCTTCCTCTGGGACATTTAGAGACTGGTGACCTCAGAAAAGGTTCAATTATTAAGTGGCAAGTGCTGTGTATCCGACAGGGGAGTACTACTCCTGGACAAAGTCCAGCTGGACACGTCCTCCCTAAGTGACAGGAACCGGACCGGGCAATACTGGACCACAGAAATTTGTCATATAGATGGTATGGCGACATCAATAGCGGTACATCCAGCAGCGCTACATTAGTCGTGTCTAATTGTCCTGTCTAACAGTTTACGTTAAAATCAGTGGGTTTTGTTTGCTCACATTTGCAAATATATGTGTAATCTTCAGTGGCCAAGCCAAGAGACCTCTGTATATACTCTTGTCCTAACTTAAATTTACAGAGCCTCCATAGTAGGAGCACATATAAGAATAGATAGATTAAGGGCAGGTATACCTGGAGGGAGCCCACCCTTCCTTAAAAGTATAGGGGTGCACATGATGCCTAGAAAGAGCACAATGGCAGTGAAGGCATTGAGTGCATTTCTGCACTCCAATAATCTAACTGTACAAAAAAGTGGCAACCACCCCAACCAATAACTGGCCTTTGCAGCAAGGTGCACATGGAAGGGCAATGCTCATCACATACAAACAAAAGATTTCCCAGGAACACTTACCAACTATCCAGCAAAACAACCCTGTCCAAGATGATGAGGCTGGCCTCATGCAACTCTGAGCGCAGCCAAATAATGTTCTTCCAAAGGATTTTTTACTTTTCCAAGTCCAATATAGATAGGCAACTCCAGAGGTGTCCCTTCTGGTTTTAGCTCCTTTGTGATGTTTCTTTCACTCCAGAGAAAAATCTATAAAGGAAAAAATGTTATTTGGTGTAGTATGTTTAATACAATCAATATAACGGAATGCGCTTATACTGTGCTTACAAACAAATCTTTATTGAATCCAAATGTGTTTATATATATATATATATATATACAGTATCTCACAAAAGTAAGTACACCCCTCACATTTTTGTAAATATTTTATTATATCTTTTCATGTGACAACACTGAAGAAATGACACTTTGCTACAATGTAAAATAGTTAGTGCACAGCTTGTATAACAGGGTAAATTTGCTGTCTCCTCAAAATAACTCAACACACAGTCATTAATGTCTAAACCGCTGGCAACAAAAGTGAGTACACCCCTAAGTGAAAATGTCCAAATTGGGCCCAATAAGCCATTTTCCCTCTCAGGTGTCATGTGACTTGTTTGTGTTACAAGGTCTCAGGTGTGAATGGGGAGCAGGTGTGTTAAATTTGGTGTTATCACTCTCACTCTCTCATACTGGTCACTGGAAAATCAACATGGCACCTCATGGCAAAGAACTCTCTGAGGATCTGAAAAAAAAAGAATTGTTGCCCTACATAAAGATGGCCTAGGCTATGAGAAGATTGGCAAGACCCTGAAACTGAGCAGCAGCACTGTGGCCAAGACCATACAGCATCATATCCAGGGGTTGTCTTTGGGAAATACACATATGAGTGCTGCCAGCATTGCTGCAGAGGTTGAAGGGGTGGGGGGGTAAGCCTGTCAGTGCTCAGAACAACAGACAAACACAAGGGCGCACCAGCCTAGTGCATTATCCTTTGAGCAGTTTTATTAAAAGAAATAGATTAAAAATACTCACAAAGGAGTTCTTGATAAAAACCCATCAAACAAAGTATAAAATCGTCAGCAGCGTGGTCAGGAACCGATCGTCCCCCGTGGCTGTATAGGCTTACACGTTTCAAGGCGGCACCTCTTCCTCAGAGCCTCTGAGGAAGAGGCGCCGCCTCTAAACACGTAAGCCTACACAGCCTCGGGGGACGATCGGTTCCTGACCATGCTGCTGAGGATTTTATACATTGTTTGATGTGTTTTTATCAAGAACTCCTTTGTGAGTATTTTTAATCTATTTCTTTTAATAAACCTGCTCAAAGGATAATGCACTAGGCCAGTGCGCCCTTGTGTTGGTCTGTTGTTTTAGAGTTTCCAGACCTCCCTGGTCTTGTGAAGGGGCTGCAAGGCTGAAGCATTCCAGAGTTGCCGTGTCTATAGTTTTCAACATCTGCAAGTTTATAGCCAAGCTGGATAGAGGATTGCACCACTCAGAGCGCAGGGGACAGGTGTTTTGCACCAACGGTTTATGTAATTGTCAATGCTCAGACCATACGCCACACACTGAATCAAATTGGTCTGCATGGCTGTCATCCCAGAAGGAAGCCTCTTCCAAAGATGATGCACAAGAAAGCCCACAAAAGGTTGCTGAAGACAAGCAAACTAAGAACATGGATTACTGGAACCATGTCCTGTGGTCTGATGAGACCAAGATAAACTTATTTGGTTCAGATGGTGTCAAGAAAGTGTAGCGGCAACCAGGTGAGGAGTACAAAGACAAGTGTATCTTGCCTACAGTCAAGCATGGTGGTGGGAGTTTCATAGTCTGGGGCTGCATGAGTGCTGCTGGCACTGGGGAGCTACAGTTTATTGAGGGAACCATGAATGCCAGCATGTACTGTGACATCCTGAAGCAGAGCATGACACCCTTCCTTTCCGAGACTGGGACGCAGGGCAGTATTCCAGCACGAAAACAAACCCAAACACACCTCCAAGATGACCACTGCCTTGCTAAAGAAGCTGAGGGTAAAGGTGATGGACTGGCCAAGCATTTCTCCACACCTAAACCCTATTGAGCATCTGTTGGGCTTCCTCAAATGGAAGATGGAGGAGCACAAGGTCTCTAACATCCACCAGCTCTGAGATGTCTTCATAGAGGAGTGGAAGAGGACTCCAGTGACAACCTGTGAAGCTCTGGTGAACTCCATGCCCAAGAGGGTGAAGGCAGTGCTGGAAAATAATGGTGGCTACACAAAATATTGACACTTTGGGCCCAAACTGGACATTTCCACTTAGGTGTGTTCTCACTTTTGCTGCCAGCGGTTTAGTCATTAATGGCTGTGTGTTGAGTTATTTTGAGGGGACAGCAAATTTAAACAAGCTGTACACTCCCTACTTTACATTGTAGCAAAGTGTCATTTCTTCAGTGTTGTCACATGAAAAACTATTTTAAAATATTTACAAAAATGTGAGGGGGTGTACTCACTTTTGTGAGATACTGTATATATACAGGTAGGTGCTAGGTAAAAGTATAGTGGGCCTTGGCTGCCTAACAGCAGGGCCATGATTTCAGCTGGCTCATGTCTCCCAGGTGTGTCTGCTGAGAGGAGAGTCTCCCCACTTGCTCCATGAGAGGATTCTCATTGGAGAGTGGAGGAAACCCAATCAGAGACACACTCAGGCCTGTATCTACCCTAGAAGGCAGATTCTGCCACAGAGGATTCTGGGAGTGGGTATAAGTTCTGAGGGAACTCATGACACAGCGTCTTTGGCGGGAAGCAGAGTCCCAGGAGGGAGAGTATGGCTGTTTCTCCTCCTGTCAGAGGAAGCTGGTGTCTCAGGTGGTGGCCTGGGAATCCAAAGAGTGCGGAGCTGAGCTGCAGAGGGGATCCAGTGTGCCGAGAACCAGTGGAGAGAGAGAGAGGGGTCCAGTTCCAGAAAAGCCTACAAAGGTCGTGATTACTGTGGACTGCCACTAGGGGTCTGCCTAATGTCAGAGGGGACCACTCCGGAGAAGGTTCTAGGAATCCAGGAGTCAACTAGTGTAAATGGGTTGCCTAGTCAGAGGACCCTGAAGTGTAAAGGGGGTACCAGTGGTTGGGCCCTGAAGAGTCAGTGTACAGTGTGCAGTGAACAGAGTTAAGAGTTGCAGCAGCACAAGTAGTGACAAGGAGCTACCTCAGCCAGTGAAGGGTTGGAGGGAGCTGTTCAGTGACTTTTGAGCTAAATCGAGTATCAGGAGTCAAGAGTCTACAGTCCTGGAGCTTCTGAGCTAACAAACAAGTTAAAGTCGAGGTTCCAGCACTTATTCAGTCAAGCAGCATTTGAAGCGTCATGAAGCGCTGGTCGGCATTCAGCTGGCGCCAAGACAGCGTTAGTGAGCATTTTTTGCACAAAGTCCCAGTTAAGCCTAGAAGAGCCAGATGAGTATCCCACTCATTCCCTTCTCCCAGCCCCAAAATACAATAAAACAAAACAAACCAAAGATGCCGGAATGGTCATTGTCTCAGTTCTCACACCTGGGTTCACAACTTATATGTGTTGGAAGTGTTACCGGTACTGATGTTAGACCCATTTATTGCTATATATATATATATATATATATATATATATATATTTATATATATATACCCTTATCCTCAATTATCTGAGATAGAGTCGACCATAATATTGCCATGTAACTGTTGCTGTGTATCTCAACCTTCTCTCCACACCCCACTACGATATTTTGGAAGCTCCAAGAAATGAAAAAAACTCACATTGATGATATCAATGTGAGTGAGTGAGATGACGTCACTTCCAGCGGCTGACATCAACCACTGGAAGTGATGTCATCATGCATCAGAAGTGCTGTGGTGGACATTTCAACTGTGGTTTTAGGCGTTTTTTATAAGTGATGAGAATCCAATTCTTTCACATCCATTTAAAGTATAAAGTTGTACAAAGTATCAAACCACTTACATGGTGTTGCATGCTCAAGTGCCCAAAATGTGAAGTATTATTCCCAACCACCTGGTACACCTATGGTCACACCACACTTACCAGAATGTTATAAAGTAAGCACTGTAATCAATACTCCTTCCAATCCTCCATTCTGCAATGTTAGGACTCACTCATGCAAGATGACAAAGAAGAGTTCATAGGGCAGCAGTAAAAGTAAAAAATACATTGTTTAATGTTCACAATCTACTTACCAACAACCACTTGTAAAAAATGCCTAAAACCACAATTAAAATGGCCGCCACAGCACTTCTGGTGCATAATGATGTCACTTCTGCCATCTGACGTCAGCCACTGGAAGTGACATCATCGGTCTCACTCACATTGACATCATCAATGAGAGTTTTTTTTTCATTTCTTGGAGCTTCCGAAAATATCGTATTGAGGTATGGAGGAAAGGAGTCCTTCTTGAGGAGAGGTTGAGATACACTGCAACAGTTACATGGGAATATTATTGAAGGCTCTGTCTGAGATACCTGAGGGTAATATGCATTTGAATTCAATGAAGGCAATAAATATTTATTTGATGTAAGCACAGTATAAACACATTCTGTTATATTGATTGTATCATATAGCATTTTTCTTTTGAGACTTTTCACTAGTGAGGGAAACACCACAAAGGAGCTACAATCAGAGAGCACATCACTTCAGAGGGGACATCACTGGAGTTGCCTACCTATATTGGACTTGGAAAAGTAAAAAATCCTTTGGAAGAACATTTTTGGACTGTGATTTTAACAGCATACTTAGCTTGTTCATAGTGAGCGCTAATTTTATTTGTATGCATTTACTTTGCTACACCAGGGATGAAGGAAGCAAGATCTGTAAATGTTGACATTTATTCACATCCACTCTCACCAAATCATTGCATTGTGGGACTTATTTTACTCCAGTTGCACCATATTAGACAAGACAAGGAAGAAATAAATACCACTTTTTGCACAGATTTTTCACAATTTCACAATCTGGACCTCCAAAGCCACAGTAGACAGGCGTATTCGCATATAAAACTCAAACCTGTGTCTGGAAGGCCATCTTAACAGACAAAATGGCTTCTCTAGGCAGCTTCCTGTGCACCATTGCAGGTTAGTTCATCATGGCCCTTCACATACACTTAGAAGGTGTGCATGTCCTTATGCATGTGTGTATGCGCATTCATGAACACACGCTTGTGCATACATGTGCGCATTAGTGACAGATGATGGCACCAAGTGGGCTATTTAAACTGAGCCAGTGCTGGTTCTGTGCTGTGTTGTCTACAGAATTTCTGTGTGTCCTGAGACCCAGTGATTTTGCATCTGATTCCAGTTACCAACCCAGCTTGTCCTTACTACTTTTTGAATTCTGCTTGCACAAACCCCGGCTTATCTCCTGAGCTCTGCTTCTGTATGCTCCTATTACTTCTGTTCCACTTATCTGCTACTGACTCTGGCCTGCACCCTGACTACATTCCCGCCTATGCATTTGTACTTGATCTGTCTGCCGGTATATGACCCAGGTCATCTGACATCACTACCATTCCAATTGCTGCTGGACTGCCAACCACAAGCACTTGCCTGCTACCCATCAGTGCCTGTCTACCTCCTGCCATCTATCAGCTTGTGCCTCACCTGTTTGCTGTCACCACTGCTAGCCTGCTTCTGTTTACTGTTCGCCAGCTTTTACTCAACTTACCTGCTTCAATGAGAACCACTATGGACCTTGTTCTGCCTTACTTGGATGCCTGTCCAGGTCAGCTGCTAGAAAGACCTATAGGCACTATGTCCCTCTGCACTCCTGCTTCTCCTACTCACTCTATTAGGGGCCCCTAGTCAAAGGTGCAAAGCTGAATACACACTATGAGAAAATCAGAAGAAAAATTCCATATAAGGCATGATTGTTCGATTCTCTTATACTGTGTACACTACTTTCAACATCCGATTCAGATTTTGCAAATGAAAATTCCAGAAGGGACAAACTCCAAAATGTTTCTTCTATGTGAACAGAACAAACTTTTTTTTTTTAATGTGTACTGTTTTGTGGTTTTACTATGAGAAAAGTCAGATACGAAACACTGTAAATGGTCAGAAACAATAAACAACAAAAAAAAGCCTTTGTCATACACAATTTTTTGTACATTATTCCCAGCCTCGGTTTCTAATTGCTGTGAAACATAGAGGAAAATGCTGGCCCACCCAGCTGCAACTGTATAATCAGAAAGAGATCTCAGCGCAGCCAGAGGGGTTGTGATCAACATATGCATCTATGGCAATAGTGGCCACATGAACTTTATCAAAATGAACCATGTTTAATCTCAGATGCCTTCTATACACCCAGCAGCTTTCACTGATTAGCTGCTGCATGCAACTGAGTTTCATTGCTTGGAATAGAGCACATACAGTATTTACAAAATTAGGAGCACACACTGTTCCTGCTAGGTGTTGGTAGAGCTAATATTGTCACTGCCACCTCCATATTCTTCTCACTATGGCCCATCTGTAATAATTTTGATTTTTAAAAGAATGGTTCTTGCCAATAATTCCAGTTTTATTCTATTCCTGACATAGCCTCCTTCCAACCTGCCACCCTCTCCTGCTCCCCCTTAAAAGAAAAGCAATTGCTAAATTTCTTGATAAAGAAATGAATTAAAAACAAATAGAAAACCAAAGACAGACCTGGTATACTGTGTGCAATGCTGTGTTTTTCTCTCGAGCTATGGGATTGATTAGTGAGCCAACATAGTTTTTAATCCCTCCACACCCATATGGCCCCTTTGTTGGGAAATCCGCACATACATGGTGGACCAATAAAGGGTTTATCCTACTTCCAGACCTCTGTGGTTGCAGAGGAATATTATTCAACCAGGTCCTGTTGGAGAAGCTTCAACTCCCCAAAAGGGAGTTATTTTGATACTCCCAAATTACACACTTCCTGAAAGCATATTGACCATATTTCTATAATCTACTCAATACTACATGAGGATTCTTTAAAATTAACCACTTTACCACCGGAGGATTTTGCTGTCTTACGTCCAGGCCACTTTTTGCGATTCGGCGCTGTGCGACTTTAACTGACAATTGCGCGGTCGTGCGACGCTGTACCCAAACAAAATTTACGTCCTTTTTTTCCCACAAACAGAGCTTTTTTTTGGTGGTATTTGATCACCTGTGAGCTTTTTACTTTTTGCGCTATAAACAAAAAAAGAGCGTTTATTTTGAAAAAATAACAATATTTTTAACATTTTTTTATATGAAATTCCTCCCAAAAATGTAAAAATCAAATTTTTTTTAAATTTTTGGTCAATTTGTTTTCTGCTGCCTATGTTTGGTAAAAAAAATCATGATAAGCGTATTTTGATTGGTTTGCACAAAAGTTATTGCCTTTACTAACTAAGGGAAAGATTTCTGTCATTTTTGGTGTTTTTTTTTTTTAACGCGTAATGGCGGCGATCTGCAATTTTTTTTGTGGGACTGCGACATTGCGGCGGACAGATCGGACCCTTGACTGACATTTTTGACACTTTTGGGGGTACCAGTGACATTACTGCAGTAATCAGTGCTATAAATATGCACTGTTACTGTAAAAATTACACTGGCAGTGAAGGGGTTAATTTTATTGGAGAGGGAGGGGTTAATGTATGCCTGGTGCTTACTGACGTGTGGGGGGGGAGGTGACTGAGTGACAGAAGGACAGGTCGGATGTTCAGCTATGCTGAACACTCCGATCTGTCACTCCCTGTCACTTAGGAGATCCACCCGCTCTGTTTACACAGGCGGGCGGATCTCCTCACTCGATTCCCCGACGATCAGGGAAGAGCGGCGGCGATCGCCGCTGCTCCTCCCCTGGTCTGACTCCTGCTGTGACTGAAAACAGCAGGAGCGCGCCTCCGGCGGCGCGCGAGCGCCGCCTACAGGGGGAGGAGTCCAGCAACGTAGGTCTACGTCGCTGGACGGGAACGTGCCACATTGCTGCAGTAGCAGCAATGTGAGCAGAGGTAAAGTGGTTAACCTATATGGAAAGGTGGGAGCAGAATTTAGGGCGGAGCACTGGATGCAGCAGAACGAGGAAAACTGGCTCAATTTAATTCCAAATCTTACATTATTACCTCACTGATTAAGGCAAACTACAAAGTATTCTTATGTTGGTATCTAGCGCTTGTGCACTTGGTATCCTCTGCCCTGGGGGCTTCTTCCAGGTGCTTCTGCAGCTGTGGCCAGGAGGGCACCATTCTCCACACCTAATGGGCCTGCCTGAAACTGAAGAAGTTTCGCACATATAATTTTGTATATTCTCTGAATCTGGTGAACCTAGCAAAGTCTCTGCAACAGGCTCTTTTAGGGAGAATGGTGGAGGGGATATCAGGATATGAGAGACCCTGATCGCATTTATTTTCACAATGGCCAAGATTGCCATTGCGAAATCCTGGAAGTCCCCTACGATCCCCTTTGAGCTTGTTAAGGCCAAACTGACATGGATTATGATCAACAAATGAATGTTGGCTATTCTTCATGACAAGGTGGCCTACTTCAAGAAAACATAGGATCCCTGGAAAAAAGTATCTTTCGGGACCCTCCTGACCTGGTTGCAGCCGTATATACACACACATATATATATATATATATATATATATATATATATATATATATATATATATATATATATATATATATATATATATATATATATACATATATATATATACATATATAAAGTTATAGTTACATAGTTAGTTATTCAGGTTGAAAAAAGACACAAGTCAACCAATAAAAGAACAAATAAAAAAAACAGTAAAGAAAACCCAACCATACAATCCCATATACACAATCCTATACCCGCAGTTGATACAGAGGAAGGCGAAAAACCCCCAGCAAAGCATGATCCAATTTCCTACAGCAGGGGGAGAAAATTCCTTCCTGATCCCCCGAGAGGCAATTGAATATTCCCTGGATCAACTTTACCTATAAATATTAGTACCCATTTATATTATGTACACCCAGGAAAGAATCCAGGCCTTTTTAAAAGCAATCTAGTGAGCTAGCCAGAACCACCTCTGGAGGAAGTCTATTCCACATTTTTACAGCTTCCTAAGGTGAAGAAACCTTTCTGTATTTGGAGATGAAATCTGTTTTCCTCTAGACGTAAAGAGTGCCCCTTTGTCCTCTGTGTTGACCTTAAGTGAATAACTCAACACCAAGTTCACTATATGGACCCCTCTGTATTTATACATGTTGATCATATCCCCCCTTAATCTCCTCTTCTCAAGAGAGAAAAAAGTCAGTTCCTCTAATCTTTTTTCATAGCTGAGCTCCTCCATGCCTCTTATCAGTTTGGTTGTCCTTCTCTGCTCTTTCTCCAGGTTCCCCCGATTTCCTTTTTAAGAACTGGTGCCCAAAACTGAACTGCATATTCCAGGTGTTGTCTTACTAATGATTTGTACAGGGGCAAAATGATATCTGTCTCTCTTGAGTCCATGCCTCTGTTGATACAAGAAAGGACTTTGCTTGCTTTGGAAACCGCAGCTTGGCAGCATCTACCAGAACACCCAGATCCTTCTCCTCTATGGATTCCCCCAGTTCTACTCCCCCTAGTATGTATGATGCCTGCACATTCTTAGCCCCCAAGTGCATAACTTTACGTTTATCAACATTCAACCTCATTTGCCACATAGTTGCGCAATGAAACAGTGCATTGAGGTCAGCTTGTAAGTTGGAGACATTCTGTAAAGAATTTATTCCACTGCAAAGCTTTGTGTCATCTGCAAAGACTGAAATGGTACTTTTAATCCCAGACCCTATATCATTTATAAAGATATTAAAAAGTAATAGTCCCAACACTGAACCTTGGGGTACACCACTGATAACCTTAGACCATTCAGAGTAAGAATCATTAACCACTACTCTCTGAATTCTATCTTTTAGCCAATTTTCTATCCATTTACAAACTGATCTTTCCAAGCTTGTAGATTTTACCTTACACTTTAGCCATGTGTGGGGAACTGTGTCAAACGCTTTTGCAAAATCCAAGTATACTACGTCCACAGCCACCCCTCTGTCCAAGGTTTTACTTACCTCCTCATATCAGAGGGTGCACATCACTTTCCTTTTGCCTTTCTTTTTTCGTCTTCTTATTTTTCCTCTTCCTTATTCGCTTATTAGTTGAACTCGCTTACTATTGTTGGTTCTGAGAGAACTCTTGCCTACTTGAGCCTACGATTTATTGGGAGACGCCCACAAACCCATATGGGCTGTAGTACATTGAATAGTAGGAATTATATTGACAAAAAACTATTTTATAGTCGATAATGTCACTGTTGTTTTCCGCGTGCTTGAGGTTTCTTTTCTGTTTACTACCGCTATATTATTTGACCAAGCAATACATCGTTTTTGATTTTTTATTCTTACATGCCACCAGCCGTGTATGACAAAGTTGATTGTGCGATGGATGTTGTACTTATTGTACTTTTCTGCAGATTTCTAAAAATAAAAATTATTGGAAAAGAAAAACAAATAAAACAAAAAATCTGTTTATTAAAACTGTGAAATTTAAAAGTGTGATTTTCTTTTTTTGTAGGATATCTTCAAGGACCTTCAGCTTGAGCTTTCAGGTTTTGTTGTTGCTGCTGTCTAAATGTGATACCAAAGATGGGCTAATTGAAAAAAATTACTCAATTACTCAAGGTTACAAAAATATCCTTCTCACAACTACTAAGACAACCTTTTTTTCCCGCTGATATTAGAGGCTTTTGGGCAGCAAACCAATGCATGGCTAATGTTTGCTATGTTGACTCCAGTTAAGGCTCATTCTACTGGAGAAAAGACAAGATGATGGACCTAGAAGATAGATCCTGCAAAAATAACAATACTTAAATAAATAAATAAATAAAATTGGCAGAGCAGAAGCTGAACTGATACACCTACTCAAATGTTCAAATCCTGTTGCCCCTGCAGTCTACACATGGGTTTAGTATACTGTAGATATCGCACACAGGATCCCAAAACCTAAACATTTGCTGGGTAATGTGCCCAGGGATATCTTGGGGAGAGTTCACTTCTACTACTTCTTCACTTCTACCACATTAAAGAGTGGCTTAAGGCAGCAGCAAGAAAGAAGAGCTCACTTCCTGAACCTTACATTTCTGTGACCTTGTTTTCAGCTATATTAGCAGCAACCACAGAGCTTAGGAAAAAATATACAGCTGTGACCAAAATCCTTAGAGAAAATTGTGTCCTTACCAGATGGGGATTCTACATGAAATTGCTTGTTACAGACAACAGCTTACTTCATACAGTGACACTGATCAACAAAGATTTTGCTTCCTGAGCACTTTTTAGTTTTTTCTTTAGATTTTTGGTGGCTAATCATGGAAATAACTTGTAATTTAACCTATCATGTAATGGATTTGATAGAAATCTTCTGTTTTTTGCAACTTTGAGAGACAAATAGCAGAGGATAGTAAAAAAAACCCAAAGAAATTCTTTAAATATATCAACAGCAAAAAAACTAAGGCAGAGCATATTGCACACATAATTAACAATGATGGGAGGATGGTTACAGAGGACACTGAAAAAGCAACCGTGCTGAATGCTTTTTTCTCGTCAGTCTTTACACAGGAAAAGGAGGGGTACACTGACCATGACTGTATGGTTAGTAGTAATAAACAGGACTTGCCACCATGGCTAACAGAGGGGGAAATCAGGGAAAGGCTGGATAAACTTAACACAAACAAATCACCAGGACCGGATGGCATCCATCCGAGAGTACTCAAGGAACTCAGTAAAGTTATATCGAGACCACTGTTCCTGATCTTTGCTGACAGTATTAGGACAGGAGATGTACCAGGGGATTGGAAGAAAGCTAACGTGATTCCAATATTCAAAAAGGGCCAGAGGCATATCCCGGGAAATTATAGGCCTGTCAGTTTGACATCAGTAGTATGTAAACTTCTGGAGGGGATGATAAGGGACTATATCGTAGAGTTTGCTAAGGACAACAACATCATCAGCAGTAATCAGCACGGGTTTAAAAATGGGCGTTCTTGTCAAACCAATCTCCTAACATTCTACGAGGAGGTGAGCTGTGAGCTAGATAGGGGGAGACCAGTGGATGTGGTGTACTTGGATTTCGCTAAGGCGTTTGATACAGTTCCCCACAAGCGCTTAATTTATAAAATAAGGTCTGCAGGTATCGATAGCAGGGTTTGCTCTTGGATACGGAACTGGCTAAAAAAGGCGTGTCCAAAGGGTAGTAATAAACAGCGCATACTCAGACTGGTCTGAGGTGGTAAGCGGGGTCCCCCAAGGCTCAGTCTTGGGACCAACCTTGTTCAATTTATTCATAAACAACATTGAGGTCGGGATCAGTAGTTCGATATCAGTTTTTGCAGATGACACAAAATTGGGCAGGGCAATAACTTCACAACATGAAGCAGATATCCTACAGAATGACCTGGACAAAATAACAGAGTGGGCAACGACATGGCAAATGAGGTTTAACGTGGAGAAGTGTAAGGTTTTGCACTTGGGGACTAAAAACATAAAAACACAATACACGTTAGGAGGGGAGCCCTTGGGGGAATCAAAAATGGAGAAGGATCTGGGAGTCTTGGTTGATGATAGATTAGGAAACAGCATGCAATGTCAAGCGGCAGCTTCCAAAGCCAACAGAATATTAGCATGCATAAAGAAAGGGATGCATTCCAGAGATAAGACTATAATCCTTCCACTTTATAAAACTCTGGTCCGACCGCATCTGGAGTATTCCATCCAGTTCTGGTCGCCAGTCCTCAGGAGGGATGTGTTGGAGCTGGAGACAGTCCAGAGAAGGGCAACTAAACTAATTAGGGGATTGGAGGACCTTGACTATGAAGAGCGTCTACAATCGCTCGATTTATTCTCCCTGGAGAAGAGACGTCTGAGGGGGGACATGATAGCAATTTATAAATATCTTAATGGGGATCCCAGCTTAGAAAAAAAGCTGTTCATTCGAAGGGATTGCATGAGGACTCAAGGGCATACAATGCGATTAGAGGAGAAGCGTTTTAACCTCAGGCAACGCGGGGGGTTCTTTACTGTTAGGGCAACAAGATTGTGGAATTCTCTACCACAAGAGGTGGTTTCTGCGGGTAGTATGGTGGCTTTCAAAAGACTCTTAGACTTACATCTCAAGGATCAGAACATTCAGGGGTATGTGAGATGATTACAGCCACACACACCTACACAGGTTGAACTAGATGGACTATTGTCTTTATTCAACCTCACCTACTATGTAACTATGTAACTATGTAACTATGTAACTATCTTGGCTAGATGTATGCTGCCCGGAAAGGTTAAATAAGGAGCTTGCATGCACAAATGCTACTCATTTTTTTTTATATCAGTTTTTATGTATTTTGCTGTTATTCTTTCAAAGCATAGCATTATCTATGTACTGTACATGTAATTTAGAAAAATAGCAAAATGTACTTGCTAAGGGATTATTGGTGACAGCAAAAATGTGTCGTTAATTTTAAGAACAGCCCTGACACTTTCTAATACATTTGTTGTGAGTACACACTTAAGTCTCAAAGACACACTTTGACTAGACTTGTTAAAGGAGAAGTATAGCCAAAGCTTGTTTGGTTGTACTTCCCCTTTGGATCACAGGAGTAAAGTTTGTTCTGCAATCCTATACTCTGTTTTCAACAGACAGCGGGCTGAAGCCAGTTGTCAGGTGATCTCACAGACCCGGTCCAGGATGGGGAAAGATTGTGACCATATGGTCGGGATCCACCCAGATTTCCGGACCAGCACCCGGCTAAACCTCTCAGCGAACCTCCAGTGAGCACGGAGGAGAATAGCAGACAGCCAGTGACTGACAGCCACCAGCTCTCTGCTCACAGAGTACTGAGAACTGAATGACCAGTGGTGTTCGATCACTTGGTTCTCAACCTTAGAGTCAGCGGGGGACAGATACAGCATCAGACTGATACTGCATCCACCTAGGAGAGTATAATTTCTCCTCAAAATAAAACCCTCAACTATTATTTTAAGAACTGAACTAATCACATTTATTGAACAAGATATGTGCTGTCAGTCTTAGAACTTCACTCAGAGAAACTAGGAAGTCACTGTTACTTCTGTCTGACTATTTATTGTCTCTGGTTTCTCTGATAAAAATAAATCAGCTGAATGCCCAAATCCACCTTCAGCCATGAAACAGGTGCTACATATTAACCACTTAAGCCCCGGAGGATTTAGCTGCTTAAAGACCAGGGTTTTTCTTGCGATTTTTTACTGCGTGACTTTAACGGACAATTGCGCGGTCGTGCAACGCTTTACCTAAACAAATTTGACGTCCTTTTTTTCCCACAAACAGAGCTTTCTTTTGGTGGTATTTGATCACCTGTGCGATTTTTACTTTTTGCGCTATAAACAAAAAAAGAGCGTAAATTTTGCAAAAATAACAATATTTTTCACATTTTTTTATATGAAATTCCCCCCCAAAAAAATGTAAAAATCAAAATTTTTTAACATTTTTGGCCAATTTGTTTTCTGCTACATATGTTTGGTAAGAAAAAATTGCAAAAAACGTATTTTGATTGGTTTGCGCAAAAGTTATTGCGTTTACTAACTAAGGGAAAGATTTCTGTCATTTTTGGTGGTTTTTTTTAATGCGTAATGGCGGCGATCTGCGATTTTTTTTGCGGTACTGCGACATTGCGGCGGACAGATCGGACCCTTGACTGACATTTTTGACACTTTTGGGGTTACCAGTGACATTACTGCAGTAATCAGTGCTATACGAATGCACTGTTACTGCAAAATGACACTGGCAGGGAAGGGGTTAACTTTATTGGGGAGGGAGGGGTTAAGTGTGTCCCTAGGGGCATGCTTTCTACTGTGATTGGCTGTAGCTACTAGTGTCAACATAGTAGAACCGTCTGAACACTGTTTCTACACAGGGGAGAATTACAGGTGGCTTGTTTACATCAGCCGCCTGACTTTCTCCCTCTGTACCGACGATCTGCGAGTGACCGGCGGACATCGGGTCCGCCGGTCACATGCACTAACTTCCCTATGAACAAGCCGCGGCGGGTGCGCGCCTCTGCGGGCGCGTGCTCGCCCGCTACTGGCTCACAAGGAAGTGACAGGCAAGTGACGTACCGGTACGTCACTCTGCCTGGCCGGGGCTGACCGCCGCAGTATATAGTCGTGCGGCGGTCGGCAACCGGTTAACAATTTGCCAGTGATGAAGCTACCAGAGAAATGGAGCTTAGACAAAATAGATGAAGATGCTCAAATGCACAAGACAGTCACATACTGTGACAGTGATCAGAATTTTGAACTGCGTATGCCTGGTGAGCTTCATCTTATAACACATTCAGAATTAAACAACCTGTGATTTTGTTAAAGTCAAAAGCTCAGGTTGCACAGGTTGATAACCTTGTTTTCTGTACTGACATTGACAGTTTGTATGCAGTTTTAGGTTGTGAGCATGACCCACTAAAATGTCATCTCTTTACTGATGCACCTGTGTTAAGCCTCAAGGCTGTCTTGTGACATAATGTTAATACCTGTTGGCTATGCTGCATACATGAAAGAAACATACAAAACTGAAATTGTTGTTGAAGCACATCTAGTACACCAAGCACAGCTAGACTATCTGTGGAGAGCTCAACGTAGTGGTTCTGTTACTTGGAATGCAGCTTGGATACACCAAGTACTGTGCTATATGATATACGAATTAGACAGCCTTTCATGAAAACCACATTACATAAAAAGAAATGGCCATTCTGAAAGAATTTGGTTTCAGGAAGGAAAAAGATGGCATATGAACTACTTTTTGACCCAACAAAGATACTTTGGCCTCCCTGTCACATCAGACTGATAAAAAACCAATGAAAAAGGAAGGTGACGTTTTTCATCCTAAGAATAACTGATGCCAAGAATAAGGAAGACATTTTTCTTGGTCCATAGATAAGATACGTCTTCACTGACAAGCAGTTTGAAGATCTGTTAATGGGGTCAGAGAGAATTGGCTGGAAAGCATTCAAGGATGTTTTTAAGAATTTTCTTCAGCTCGTTGAAAAACTTCTTACAGCATACAATATCATAAAGTGCGAAATGTCCCTGAAGAATACATTTTTGCATTCACTTTTGCATTCACTTTTGCATGGACTTTTTCCAGAAAATCTAGGTGCAGTCACACAAGGAACATGGTTAAAGGTTTCACCACTATCTCAAACCAAGGAAATTGGACCGCACTCAGAAGTAGATGAAATCAGAAATATCCTTTATTCCTCATGAATAAATCCATACTGACAGTGCATCAAGGACATGCCACAGGTTGACGCATTTCACGATACAGAGGATCGCTTACTCATAACCATTGTGGTTATGAGTGTGGTCCAATTTCCTTGGTTTGAGATAGTTCTGGATGGCGGATCTGACCTGCACCAGAGTGCTTTGTCTCACCTGAGCGGCTTCCCGCTTCAGTTTATATAAAGGTTTCACCAGACCATTGCTACAAAAGAAAAACAGTGCGGGGCAACTGGAATCCATAAATGCTGGCTAACAATTGACACTGCTGAAAAAATTCACCAGACCATGATTGCAAACGAACGGCAGGAGAGAAAAAACTTTTTGCCCTGCTGAACTCATGCAACATGTCAGAAAATGTATGCGATTAAATAGGTTATGGTCATTAAAAGTTAATTTAATCTTTTTCAAGATTCCCTCATGATATTCATTCTTAAATTATATTTTGTTCAATTTGAAAGGGGTCTATTATAACCACCAAACTTTTTCAGAAAGCAAAACTTTTGAAAAAACTTTGTTGTCCAGTGTAATAGAGAAGGAAATAAAATGACTACCCTTGTGGGGTGTGACAACTGTGAAAATACCTTTTTCTGTGCAGTCAACTTCTCCTCTTCAGGTTACCTGTAATGGCTGTTGACTTACTGATTTTTGTTTTTCTATTTATGAGTATTTTTATAGGGATACCAGAAGCTCTTCATACGTTGTTGTTATGATTATTAAACTATACATGTCTGCAGGAGGGCCAATTGTTTTATATATTTGCCCCAGGAATGTCTATTTATGGCTTTGCGCTATATCATACTGTCTATAAACTGGACCATGTTTACTTTCATTTTGTTTGTTCTTTATCTATGGTTTGCCTTTAATGACTAGTGTTGAGCGAACACGGACTGTATTATTCGTGTTCGTACCGAATAATTGGATTTTTTGTACCCGAACACGGACACGGACACTTTACTGTATGTTCGGGTAAAAATCCGTGTTCGGTCGTTTTATTTCCGGGTTTTGCATGCTTTGGCGCTCTTTTCATGGCGGGCTTTCAACAGCCAATCAACAATCGTTTAACTGGTGTGCCTTAAGCCATCCCAGCCATGCCTGCAAATGTCTCAGTAGCTGTGATTGGCCGTCTGAAGCATGTGACCAAGTCTTTATAAGTTCCAGGCAGCCGCAGCGTCTTCATTCTGCTGCTTAGATCAGGGACAGAGCACACATCAACGTGCTGGCTGCTGATTAGGGAAAGACAGGCAGGAAAAAAACATTTGTGTCCGGATAGAATTGAGGGACAGGTCGGAGTGTTTAGGCAGGGCGAGTTGTAGGCATTTTAGGGATAGAGTCTGCTGAATTATAGGGTCAGTGTCTTCTACAAAGTACAATCGATATTGCTGTGTGGTGGGTGGGGTGACTCTGCACTCAATCCTGATCTACGATCTCTTCTCAATCCTGTTAGGGAGAGGCTGCTGCTGCTGAATTTTAGGGAAACTGTGTTCTACAAACTACAATCGATATTGATGTGTGGTGTGGGATAGGAGATAGGCAGGTGTCAGTGATCCACATCCATTTTTCTGTGTGTGAGCTGCAGTGAACACAATCTTTTTGGGCTGCAGTGAACACAATCTTTTTGGTATGCAGTGAACAACGTCCTTTTTGGGGTGCAGTGAACAAAATCTTTTTGGGGTGCAGTGAACAAAATCCTTTTTGGGGTGCAGTGAACAACATCCTTTTTGGGGTGCAGTGAACACAATCTTTTTGGGGTGCAGTGAACAAAATCCTTTGTGGGGTGCAGTGAACACAATCTTTGTGGGGTGCAGTGAACACAATCTTTTTGGGGTGCAGTGAACAACATCCTTTTTGGGGTGCAGTGAACACAATCTTTTTGGGGTGCAGTGAACAAAATCCTTTGTGGGGTGCAGTGAACACAATCTTTGTGGGGTGCAGTGAACAAAATCCTTTTTGGGGTGCAGTGAACAAAATCCTTTTAGGGTGCAGTGAACACAATCTTTGTGGGGTACAGTGAACAGAATCTTTGTGGGGTGCAGTGAACACAATCTTTGGGGGGTACAGTGAACACAATCTTTTTGGGGTGCAGTGAACAAAATCCTTTGTGGGGTGCAGTGAACACAATCTTTGTGGGGTGCAGTGAACACAATCTTTTTGGGGTGCAGTGAACAAAATCCTTTGTGGGGTGCAGTGAACACAATCTTTGTGGGGTGCAGTGAACACAATCTTTTTGGGGTGCAGTGAACAAAATCCTTTTTGGGGTGCAGTGAACACAATCTTTGTGGGGTGCAGTGAACACAATCTTTTTGGGGTGGAGTGAACAAAATCCTTTTTGGGATGCAGTGAACAACATCCTTTTTGGGGTGCAGTGAACAAAATCCTTTTTGGGGTGCAGTGAACACAATCTTTTTGGGGTGCAGTGAACAAAATCCTTTGTGGGGTGCAGTGAACACAATCTTTGTGGGGTGCAGTGAACACAATCTTTTTGGGGTGCAGTGAACAAAATCCTTTTTGGGGTGCAGTGAACAACATCCTTTTTGGGGTGCAGTGAACAAAATCCTTTTTATGGGTGCAGTTAACACAATCTTTTTGGGGTGCAGTGAACAAAATCCTTTGTGGGGTGCAGTGAACACAATCTTTGTGGGGTACAGTGAACAGAATCTTTGTGGGGTGCAGTGAACACAATCTTTGGGGGGTACAGTGAACACAGTCTTTTTGGGGTGCAGTGAACAAAATCCTTTGTGGGGTGCAGTGAACACAATCTTTGGGGGTACAGTGAACACAATCTTTTTGGGGTGCAGTGAACAAAATCCTTTGTGGGGTGCAGTGAACACAATCTTTGTGGGGTGCAGTGAACAAAATCTTTTTGGGGTGCAGTGAACAAAATCCTTTTTGGGGTGCAGTGAACAACATCCTTTTTGGGGTGCAGTGAACACAATCTTTTTGGGGTGCAGTGAACAAAATCCTTTGTGGGGTGCAGTGAACACAATCTTTGTGGGGTACAGTGAACAGAATCTTTGTGGGGTGCAGTGAACACAATATTTGGGGGGTACAGTGAACACGATCTTTTTGGGGTGCAGTGAACAAAATCCTTTGTGGGGTGCAGTGAACACAATCTTTGTGGGGTGCAGTGAACACAATCTTTTTGGGGTGCAGTGAACAAAATCCTTTTTGGGGTGCAGTGAACAACATCCTTTTTGGGGTGCAGTGAACACAATCTTTTTGGGGTGCAGTGAACAAAATCCTTTGTGGGGTGCAGTGAACACAATCTTTGTGGGTACAGGGAACAGAATCTTTGTGGGGTGCAGTGAACACAATCTTTGGGGGGTACAGAGAACACAATCTTTTTGGGGTGCAGTGAACAAAATCCTTTTAGGGTGCAGTGAACACAATCTTTGTGGGGTGCAGTGAACAAAATCCTTTTTGAGGTGCAGTGAACACAATCTTTGTGGGGTGCAGTGAACACAATCTTTGTGGGGTACAGTGAACACAATCTCATACTTCTGAACATTTGAGGGTGCTGCCTGTTCCATACTCCTCCTCCTACTGCTCAACTATCCTTTTAGGGGTACAAACAATAGTAATTGGGGCCTAGTGTGGTGATGTATGTGTGAGATACATACACTTTCTTTTTGATCATATTTTCTATTCCGCTATTCAATTAAAACCTTTGGGGATCAATTAAATTGCGTGATAGTCTGTGTCGGTACGTGTGAGATCCACCTTTCCAAGTTTTTGGGGTTCATCTCATACTTCTGAAGATTTGAGGGTGCTGCCTGTTCCATACTCCTCCTCCTACTGCTCAACCATCCTTTTAGGGGTACAAACAATAGTAATTGGGGCCTAGTGTGGTGGTGTACGTGTGAGATACATACACTTTCTTTTTGATCATATTTTCTATTCCGCTATTCAATTAAAACCTTTGGGGATCAATTAAATTGCGTGATAGTCTGTGTCGGTACGTGTGAGATCCACCTTTCCAAGTTTTTGGGGTTCATCTCATACTTCTGAAGATTTGAGGGTGCTGCCTGTTCCATACTCCTCCTCCTACTCCTCAACCATCCTTTTAAGGGTACAAACAATAGTAATTGGGGCCTAGTGTGGTGGTGTACGTGTGAGATACATACACTTTCTTTTTGATCATATTTTCTATTCCGCTATTCAATTAAAACCTTTGGGGATCAATTAAATTGCGTGATAGTCTGTGTCGGTACGTGTGAGATCCACCTTTCCAAGTTTTTGGGGTTCATCTCATACTTCTGAAGATTTGAGGGTGATGCCTGTTCCATACTCCTCCTCCTACTGCTCAACCATTCTTTTAGGGGTACAAACAATAGTAATTGGGGCCTAGTGTGGTGGTGTACGTGCGAGATACATACACTTTCTTTTTGATCATATTTTCTATTCCGCTATTCAATTAAAACCTTTGGGGATCAATTAAATTGCGTGATAGTCTGTGTCGGTACGTGTGAGATCCACCTTTCCAAGTTTTTGGGGTTCATCTCATACTTCTGAAGATTTGAGGGTGCTGCCTGTTCCATACTCCTCCTCCTACTGCTCAACCATCCTTTTAGGGGTACAAACAATAGTAATTGGGGCCTAGTGTGGTGGTGTACGTGTGAGATACATACACTTTCTTTTTGATCATATTTTCTATTCCGCTATTCAATTAAATCCTTTGGGGATCAATTAAATTGCGTGATAGTCTGTGTCGGTACGTGTGAGATCCACCTTTCCAAGTTTTTGGGGTTCATCTCATACTTCTGAAGATTTGAGGGTGCTGCCTGTTCCATACTCCTCCTCCTACTGCTCAACCATCCTTTTAGGGGTACAAACAATAGTAATTGGGGGCCTAGTGTGGTGGTGTACGTATGAGATACATACACTTTCTTTTTGATCATATTTTCTATTCCGCTATTCAATTAAATCCTTTGGGGATCAATTAAATTGCGTGATAGTCTGTGTCGGTACGTGTGAGATCCACCTTTCCAAGTTTTTGGGGTTCATCTCATACTTCTGAAGATTTGAGGGTGATGCCTGTTCCATACTCCTCCTCCTACTGCTCAACCATTCTTTTAGGGGTACAAACAATAGTAATTGGGGCCTAGTGTGGTGGTGTACGTGCGAGATACATACACTTTCTTTTTGATCATATTTTCTATTCCGCTATTCAATTAAAACCTTTGGGGATCAATTAAATTGCGTGATAGTCTGTGTCGGTACGTGTGAGATCCACCTTTCCAAGTTTTTGGGGTTCATCTCATACTTCTGAAGATTTGAGGGTGCTGCCTGTTCCATACTCCTCCTCCTACTGCTCAACCATCCTTTTAGGGGTACAAACAATAGTAATTGGGGCCTAGTGTGGTGGTGTACGTGTGAGATACATACACTTTCTTTTTGATCATATTTTCTATTCCGCTATTCAATTAAATCCTTTGGGGATCAATTAAATTGCGTGATAGTCTGTGTCGGTACGTGTGAGATCCACCTTTCCAAGTTTTTGGGGTTCATCTCATACTTCTGAAGATTTGAGGGTGCTGCCTGTTCCATACTCCTCCTCCTACTGCTCAACCATCCTTTTAGGGGTACAAACAATAGTAATTGGGGCCTAGTGTGGTGGTGTACGTATGAGATACATACACTTTCTTTTTGATCATATTTTCTATTCCGCTATTCAATTAAATCCTTTGGGGATCAATTAAATTGCGTGATAGTCTGTGTCGGTACGTGTGAGATCCACCTTTCCAAGTTTTTGGGGTTCATCTCATACTTCTGAAGAGTTGAGGGTGCTGCCTGTTCCATACTCCTCCTCCTACTCCTCAACCATCCTTTTAGGGGTACAAACAATAGTAATTGGGGCCTAGTGTGGTGGTGTACGTGTGAGATACATACACTTTCTTTTTGATCATATTTTCTATTCCGCTATTCAATTAAAACCTTTGGGGATCAATTAAATTGCGTGATAGTCTGTGTCGGTACGTGTGAGATCCACCTTTCCAAGTTTTTGGGGTTCATCTCATACTTCTGAAGATTTGAGGGTGCTGCCTGTTCCATACTCCTCCTCCTACTGCTCAACCATCCTTTTAGGGGTACAAACAATAGTAATTGGGGCCTAGTGTGGTGGTGTACGTGCGAGATACATACACTTTTTTTGATCATATTTCCTATTCCGCTATTCAATAAAAACCTTTGAGGATCAATTGAATTGCGGGATAGTCTGTGTCGGTACGTGTGAGATCCACCTTTCCAAGTTTTTGAGGTTCATCTCATACTTCTGAAGATTTGAGGGTGCTGTCTGTTCCATACTCCTCCTACTCCTCATCCATCCTTTTAGGGGTAGAAACAATAGTAATTGGGGCCTAGTGTGGTTTTGTACGTGCGAGATACATACACTTTTTTGGATCATATTTCCTATTCCGCTATTCAATAAAAACCTTTCTAGGGCAAGATCTTAAATTACAGAAATATGAGGAGACCGTCAAATAAGGGCCGTGGCCTGGGTCGTGGTGCTGCTGGTAGAGCTCCTGTTGCAAGGAGAGGACGTGGTCGATATGTGCCAGCTACACGCACAAGTGAAACACCTTCCTCAAGTGTGAGTAGGCGACAGAACCTGCATCAGTATTTGGTAGGGCATCATACGCCCCTAGAAGTGATGAGGCCAGAACAATTGGAGGCGATAGTAGATTGGTTTGCTGCTGACAGTGCCTCTAGTTCCTTCACATTGTCTCCCACCCAGTCTACTGCAGAAAGGTCACAGTTGGCACCTGCAGCCGATGTCCAACCGTCTTTCACCTCACCCCCTTGCAAATCAGGCAAGCAGTCTGAGCCCCAAGCCATACAGCAGTCTCTTCTTCTTTTTGATGACTCTGTCAGCAGGGTTTCCCAGGGCCATCCACCTAGCCCTGCCCCAGAAGTGGAAGAGATTGAGTGCAGCGATGCCCAACCACTTATTTTCAAGATGAGTACATGCAAGAATCATCGCAGCACGTCTCCGATGATGACGAAACGCAGGTGCCAACTGCTGCGGCGTTCAGCATTGTGGAGACCGACAAGGAGGGCAGGGGTGAAGACTGGGTGGAAGATGATGTGGAGGACGATGAGGTCCTCGACCCCACATGGAATGAACGTCATGCAGGTGACCTGAGTAGTTTGGAGGAAGAGGCGGTGGTCGCACAGAGCCACCAGCACAGCAGAAGAGGGAGCAGGGTGCAGAAGCGGAGCGGCCGTGCCCTAGACACTACGCCCGCTACTGCCCAACGCAGCAAGGGAACGAGCACACCAAAGTCAGCTCAAAGGAGTTCTCTAGCGTGGAAGTTCTTTAGAAAATGTGCTGATGACAGGACACGAGTGGTTTGCACCCTGTGCAATCAGAGCTTGAAGCGAGGCATAAACCTTCTCAACCTGAGCACAACCTGCATGATCAGGCATCTAAGTGCAAAGCACGAGCTGCAGTGGAGTACACACCTTCAAAACCAAGAAACGTCTCTGGCTCATCCTGCTTCCTCTTCTGCTGCAGTCTCGGCCGCTCCAGCCACATCTGTAGTGATACCGGCACCTGCCACCCCGCAAACAGACGATCTGTCAGCAACACCACCACCTGGGTCACCAACAACCATCTCCACAATGTCCCGTGGAAGCGTTCAGCTTTCCATCTCCCAAACACTTGAGAGGAAGAGGAAGTACCCCCCTACCCACCCGCGATCCCTGGCCCTGAATGCCAGCATTTCAAAATTATTGGCCTTTGAAATGCTGTCATTCCGTCTGGTGGAGACGCACAGTTTTAAAAACCTTATGTCGGTGGCTGTCCCACAGTACGTCGTGCCCAGCCGCCACTACTTTTCCAGGCAAGCCATCCCTTCCCTGCACAACCAAGTGGGGGAAAAAATCAGGTGTGCACTGCGCAACGCCATCTGTGCCAAGGTCCACCTAACTACCGATACGTGGACCAGTAAGCACGGTCAGGGGCGTTATATCTCCCTAACGGCACACTGGGTAAATGCAGTGGCGGATGGGCCTGAGGCGGATAGCAATTTGGCGCATGTCCTTCCACCACCGAGGATTGCAGGGCGCTTCAGTTTGCCTCCTGTTCCTAACTCCTCCTACTCCGCTTCCTCATCCTCTACCGCCTCCTCATCCGGACAGCGTAACACCTTCACCACCAACTTCAGCACGGCCAGGGGTAAACGACAGCAGGCAGTTTTACAACTTGCCTGTTTGGGGGACAAACCACACACCGCGCAGGAGTTGTGGAGGAGCATGGAACAACAGACAAATGAGTGGTTGCTGCCAGCGAGCCTCAAGCCCGGCCTGGTGGTGTGCGATAACGGGCCAAATCTCATAGCAGCTCTGGGCCTAGCCGGTTTGACGCACATCCCTTGCCTGGCGCATGTGCTGAATTTGGTGGTGCAGAGGTTCCTTAAAAACTACCCCGATATGTCAGAGCTGCTGCAAAAAGTGCGGGCCGTTTGTGCGCACTTTCGGCGTTCTCACCCTGCTGCTGCTCGCCTGGCAGCGCTGCAGCGTAACTTCGGCCTTCCCGCTCACCGCCTCATATGTGACGTGCCCACAAGGTGGAACTCCACCTTGCACATGCTGGAAAGACTGTGCGAGCAGCAGCAGGCCATAGTGGAGTTTCAGCTGCAGCACGCACGAGTGAGTCGCTCTGCGGAACAGCACCACTTCACCACCAATAACTGGGCCTCCATGCGAGACCTGTGTGCCTTGTTGCGCTGTTTTGAGTACTCCACCAACATGGCCAGTGGCAATGACGCCGTTCTCAGCTTAACTATCCCACTTCTATGCCTCCTTGAAAAAACAATTCGGGCGATGATGGAAGAGGATGTGGCACAGGATGAGGAGGAGGATGAAGAGGTAACATTTCCAAGGCTTTCAGGGCAGTCATTCGCAAGGGGCTCAGAGGGTGGGTTCCTGCACACACAAACGCCAGGGACACAATTGTCCAGCAGGGGCACAGTTCTGGAGGATGAGGAGGAGGAGGAGCTGGAGGAGGAGATGGAACCATGTTCACAGCAGGGTGGCACCCAGGCCAGCTCCTGGCCATCACTGGTGCGTGGCTGGGGGGATACAGAGGACACGGACGATACACCTCCCACAGAGGACAGCCTTTCGTTGCCTCTGGGCAGCCTGGCACACATGAGCGATTACATGCTGCAGTGTCTCCACAACGACCGCCGAGTTGCCCACATTCTAACTTGTGCTGATTACTGGGTGGCCACGCTGCTGGATCCCCGTTACAAGGACAACGTACCGTCCTTAATTCACTCACTGGAGCGCGATCGCAAGATGCGCGAGTACAAGCGCACGCTGGTAGACGCCATGCTGCTGGCATTCCCATCTGACAGCGGGGCCGCAGTGGAAGCACAAGGCAGAGGAGGAGGAGGAGGTCGCCAACGCAACCAGGGCACCGCCAGCACCTCAGAAGGCAGGGTTAGCATGGCCGAAATGTGGAAAAGCTTTGTCAGCACGCCACAACAAACCGCAGCACCAGCAGCTCAGATGGAACGTCTTAGCAGGAGGCAGAATTTTACCAACATGGTGGAGCAGTATGTGTGCACACGCCTACATGTAGTGAATGAGGGGTCTGCCCCCTTCAACTTCTGGGTCTCCAAATTGGGCACATGGCCTGAGCTTGCCCTTTACGCCTTGGAGGTGCTGGCGTGCCCTGCAGCCAGTGTATTATCTGAACGGGTATTTAGCACGGCTGGGGGCGTTATAACAGACAAGCGCAGCCGCCTGTCCAGAGACAATGTGGACAAGCTCACGTTCATTAAAATGAACCAGGCATGGATCCCACGGGACTTTTCCGTACCTTATGCAGAATAGCAATGGATACCGACCTTACCCACCCATTGTTCCATTTTTGCTCTTTCTCACTCTTTTGGGGTGTACCCTCATTTAAAATTTGTGAAAAGAAGCAGTGTTGGCTACCTCGTCCTCCTCCTCAGGGCCAGATTAACGTAGGGGCTATTGGAGCTGCAGCTCCAGGCCCCTAACTTTTATATAGGCCCCGGGTTGGCCATATTCACTGTTACCTCTCTTCTGTCACTTGTAAACACAGAAGTCTGGCTTCTATGCTCGCTTCCCCAGGCAGCACCCTCAGAACCTCCCCACACAGCGCGAAGGCCGGACAAGGAGGGACAGTTGCCGATGCATGGATGTGTTTATGGGCTTCAGAGACAGCATCCCATGTTGAATTAGGCATGCATGGCTGCACCCTTCCTCCTCTGGGTGCATGGCAAGGCACGGCCCTTAAGGCCCTTCAAAATCCTCAGCACCAAGCCCATGATGCTCTTAATCCGGCCCTGGTCCTCCTCCACCGCCGCTTCCACCTACACCGCCCATAGGTGTGCGCAGCCTATTGCATTAAGGTGTGCACCCCAAAGTTGAAATACACATGCATGTGTTTGCCAGCAGGGAGAGTAATGTATCGGGGCCATGTACCTGTAGGCAAAGAGAAATAGAGCAGAGCAGGTCCAAGGGAGATCTTTCCCATCTCCTCACTGGCAATGCTATGTGCCCTAGGTGATTAGGGTGTGCCCAGGCACACCCGGCACACCCTGTGCGCATGCCTATGTCACCGCCACATCCACCACCACCTCAACCTCCCTCCTACTCCATATGGGCCTCATCCTTCAGAGATGAAGAAGAACATTGTTTTATTTTTCTGTTTTTTTTGTTGTTTTAAGTTATTTCCCTATCCACATTTGTTTGCAGAGCACTTGCCATGCTCTTAATTACGTTTTGCTGCCATTTGCAGCACTCTAGCCCTTTCCTTTGGTGTTTTAGAGCCATTTTAGTGCCTTAAAGTTCGGGTCCCCATTGACTTCAATGGGGTTCGGTGTCCGGGAAAAGTTCGGTAAAAGTCCGGGACACGGACCCGGACTTTTTTTTAAAGTTCGGCCGAACCCGTCGAACACGGACATCTAGGTGTCCGCTCAACCCTATTAATGACCCTTTATTTTGAAGAACTACGAAAAGAAATTTCCCCTAGGGGTGGGACTTTTCAGGCACAAATACAATAATTGAATATAAATAGCACAAAAAGTTAAAGTACGAATACTATTTTGAAGATATTGCTCCAGTGAGACTTAGGCTACATTCAAATCTAGGTGTTTTTGGGCGATTTTCAGCTCTAAGGCTCAGCTCTAAAAACACCCAACAAGACAAATCCCATTCATTTTAATGGCCCCTGTTCACATCTGAGCGTTCTGTCGACTTAAGCAAAATGCCCGTCGCTCAAACAAGTACATGAGCTTCTTTTTTGGCAGATTACAGACGTTTTGGCCTCAGACTTGAATGGAAATGCTTGAAAAGTGATACATGAGCCTTTTACATGCATTTTGTAGCTTCTGATCTGCTCAACAGCAGCTCTCCACCCAGCTCTCCACCTCTTGTTACACCTCTTTTTTTAGCACATGCTCAGCAAAATGGAGGACAGCACTCTTTTGTTTTAGAAGCTAAAGGCTTCATTGCACTTGTTCGGACACATCCATTTGTGTATGATACAAAGCATATTCATTATAAGAATCACAACAAAAGGAAAAGAGCATGGGAAAAAATTGCATCTCAAGTTCTTGCAGGGTGGTCGACTATGAGTTAAACACAGCAACATGATAAAGGAAAGTTTGAAATGTGTTCTGCAGCCTTGTTTTGACTTGCTGTCTGCTCACATGTCTGCATCATTTCAACAGCATTTGTTGTATGCGCCATTGCAATATCTCCCATTCTGTTTTGCCACATGTATTTCTTGCTATGCTGCCTGTACTGTAGTGTTGTGAAGGTGCACTTTTTGCAGACGTGCCAGCTATGTACAGTAGCTTTATACTATTCCCCCCCCCTTTTTTTTTTTTCCTCAGCAGAAAGTGGGACATGACGGGGGGAGATAATCTGATCTGGGAGTTCCAGAATCGTTGGTGATTCTGATCCCGATTCCAAATCCCTGGCAAATGCAGGACACGTTTACGATTCCATGGCGCCCCAATTGTGGTGTGATATTGCCGCGTGATAAATCCCACTGCAATCGTGGCACATAGCAACAGATGATGCTGTCACACAAAAGAAGCTCCTGCTGAGTGACAAGCGTCACACATTGCAATCTATCGCATGCCAAAATCGCACCTAAATTGAGGCGCCACTGCAAACGCGTTTTGCTGCAATTCTGGAATAGTGGGTACAATCACTTGCGATTCCGGAAACACCCAGTTGTGAACACAGCCTCTGGTGACACTGTGCATAAAAGCCAATCAGCTTTGATAATAGCTGTAAATTGTTTGGTTTCTGTGCAGCGCTGCCCCAGAATTGTCACACTCCATGTTTTTCTTTTATTTTTTTAAATATCTCAGTGATCAAACTTAGGAAATAGCATACTGCAAGTTTAGTAATCAAAAAACCTATAGGTAATAAACACATTATACAGACATCAAAGCAAAAAAATTAATAGCTTTGTTAGTTTTTATTTTCAATTGTATTTTAAGTTGTCACTTTAATAATTTTCTATAACTTCCGGTTGACATTAAACCTGTCCTGTGGTAATAACGAATGTGGTGAAACCATCTTAGATATACAGTATACACCATTTGTGTTTGCATGCCTCCCACTCCATTGTGCCCTCTACATAGTGTGAATTAAAGCGTCTTCAAAGCACACGCCACCCTGTTCCTTTACAAAATTATACAAGATGCATGCTGCCTTCACTGCACATATGGCGTTCTGCATATTAAGGTTAATGACTCTGTGCAAAAAAACGCTATTTGCTATTTGTTCTGGTGAGCCTGTAGTTAAACACCCTCTTCCGGACATTGAGGTTTCGGCTGGAGTATGGTCTTAGAAGGTGATCTGAAAAAAGCTTGATCCCCAACAAAAGCATAGGGGACAGGTGCACAATTGGTTCCCGGTAGTGGAGTGTTCGCAGGCAGGTCCAGATCATTATTACGCAGCATCTGGCCGAATGTGGAATGTGCAAAGATGCTTGAGTCCGAACTACTCCTGTAAGAGCCAATGTCAATGTAGCAGAAGCAGTAATTGACATCCACGACCGCCAGCAGAACAAAGGAAAAATATTTTTTTTATAATTGATGTATTATGTGCAGCTGTCAATCGGTTTCATAATTCGAACATGCTTCCCGTCTACCACTTCTACGCAGTTCGATAAATTGCACCTTTCCCAAAAAAGCTTTGCAATAGAGAGCCACTCATCCTCCTTAGGATGTGCCATCACCACATCATGCAAGAAATCTCAAATTTTAGCGCAAGTGTCAGGTATAATGTAACTTGCAGTCGATTTTCCAATCATGAAAGCGAAGTGCAAACTGGCCAAAGATTGACCAGTTGTTATGTACCTTAGGTAGAAAATAAATGACATAAGTAATTTTGTTTTGTTACAGTAATACTATTGAAAAAGAAGTGGAAGAGCTTGAAGGACACATACACACGCTACAGGCGACAAGCCCGCAAATTTAGGAGTGGACAGGCAGAGGAAGAACCTCCCCAATATCTATACGCTAAAGATTTGGACTTTCTGAGGCCTGTATTGGAAATGAGCATGTAGGTCATGTCATGTAGTTATGGACGAACATCGGCCGGGGCGGTTTGCGAATGTTAGCCGCAAACATTCTTAAATGTCCGTGAACATAAACAGGGGGAAGGTCCAGTTCTAGCCGCCTTTGAAGTGACCATGGAAGTCTAAGAGCAAGGAAATGCTTCAACTTCATGGAATTAAGGAATTCAAGAGTCAGTATTTAACCCTAAGAGATGCTAGGATTCTGGTGGATTTTACAAACTATTAGAGATTGCCAGTCATTGACTAACACCTGCAAAGGTATGCCTGGGCAGCCACCCCCACTAGTTGGTTTAGGGCCTGGACTATGTTGCATTAGTTATATGTTCTGAAAAGAATAGTTACAGTAAAGGTTGTCAAACTAAGCATGGTCTGAAGTCATTTAAAGGGGTGCATTATGGTTTCTGGGGTATGAAAGAACAGTAAAGCACATGCGGGGTGTAAAGCAAAGACACTACTACAAGGTTAACTTAACAAGACTAGTAAGAGGAGGAATTTGGTTGCTAAAGGTAAACAGCACTAGTGCAAAGTACAAAGCTGCCGGTCATAAAGTGTCTTACCTGATGTAGGTGACAGGTCTTTCAGGAGTGAGAGGATTGGTGTCCTCGTTCACTCCCTAGCAGTTGGTTCCCCAAAGGTGTCTGGTGCCTAAAATTATGGTAAGGAGACCTTGTGTAATTGGCCGCATGGTACTGGAAAGATGGAGGTAAGTGAGAACACTCATGAGGTCTGCTCTAGTGCTCGGTGGGACCCCATTCTGTCACTGGGAGTGAAGTGGCAGAGATACGCTGGACTAGCGAAGTGGACATAGGCTCAGCAGTGTCCTTCCCATATGCAATATACAATGAGGAAGGTGTGTAGTGACATGGGATAGATTGTTCTCAGAGGAACTCTGTATGTTTTACAACTCAACATAGTGTACGTGTACGGGTCATTAGTGATGGACGAACATCGGCCGGGGTGGTTCACGAACGCCAGCCGCAAATTTTCTCAAATCTCCGCGAACTGCAAGTTCGTGGCGGGCCCCATTGACTTTAATGGGAGGCAAACTTTAGAAACCTTTGGGTCATATTTGCAGCCACAAAGACTTACTAGCTGTGCACAAATAGTCCCACCACATAGACAATGTCATAACAGAAGTATTTCAATTGGAAAAGTTGCCCTAAAACTTTTATTTATTTTTTACAGCAAAAAAATGTTTTTTTTTTTCCTAAATCAGCCAGATCTGACAGCAGCCAGTAAATACATGTCAAATACATATAGGGTCCATTCACACATCTGTAAAATGGGTCCGCATCATTCCACAATTTGGCAGAACGTTTACAGACCCATTGATTTTCAATTCCAGTCTGAAAAATTAGGAATTCGCAGGATAAAGAAGTAATTGTTGGCCATTCCAGGCCCCAAAAATTAGCCCACATGCATTTAACTGACAGCTAAGAACTTTGTATTCTGTGGCAGAAGGTACATTAGGCATTCACAGGATAAATAATTAAGTGTCGGCCATTCCAGGCCCCAAAAATTAGCCCACATGCGTTTAACTGACAGCTAAGAATGTTGTATTCTGTGGCTGAAGGTACATTAGGCATTCACAGGATAAATAAGTAAGTGTCGGCCAAAAAGGCCCCAAACATTAGCCCACATGCATTTACCTGACAGCTAAGAACGTTGTACTCTGTGGCTGAAGGTACATCAGGCATTCACAGGATACAGAAGTAAGTGTCAGCCATAAAAGGCCCCAAAAATTAGCCCACATGGGTTTACCTGACAGCTAAGAACATTATATTCTGTGGCTGAAGGTACATTAGGCATTGACAGGATACAGAAGTAAGTGTCAGCCATAAAAGGCCCCAAAAATTAGCCCACATGGGTTTACCTGTTAGCTAAGAACGTTGTATTCTGTGACTGAAGGTACATTAGGCATTGACAGAATACAGAAGTAAGTGTCGGCCAGTATAGGCCCCAAAAATTAGCCCACATGGGTTTACCTGACAGATAAGAACATTGTATTCTGTGGATGAAGGTACATTAGGCATTCACAGGATACAGAAGTAAGTTTCGGCCAGTATAGACCCCAAAAATTAGCCAAAATGGGTTTACCTGACAGCTAAGAACTTTGTATTCTGTGGCTGAATGTACATAAGGCATTCACAGGATACAGAAGTAAGTGTCGGCAATAAAAGGCCCCAAAAATTAGGCATTCAATGGACATGAAGTGCCTTTTCTGCCGCTGTATTTACCGAAGACAAGGACCATGAATTGTTGTGAGTGGATGGCGGCCTGGCGGATATTTGTGGCCTGTCATAAGGAATTGTAATCAAACATGGTCTACTGGTCACATGTGTTGAATTCCTCAGAGATCCATGCCTCATTCATTTTTATTAATGTGAGGTAGTCAACACTGTCATGAGCTAGGCGAGTGCGCTTATCGGTCATGATCCCCCCTGCTGCGCTGAACGTCTCTTCGGACAGGACACTGGACAGGGGGCAAGCCAACAGTTCCATTGCAAATTGTGCAAGCTCTGGCCAGAGGTCAAGCCTGCCCACCCAGTAGTCCAGGGGTTCATCACTCCTCAGAGCGCCCACACCGGCCGTTAACCCGATGTAGTCGGACACCTGTCGGTCTAGGCATTCCCTGATGCTGGATCCAGAGTACAGCTGTCGATGGGTCGGCTGAAAGAAGGATCTCATATCTGAAGTGACCAACACATCTTCAAACCGCCCTCTTCTTGCAGGCACTGTTGGATTGCTTAACTAAATAGAATATCTACGCCTATCCCTGGTGCAGCAAAGAACAGGGGCGTAATAAAATAAAAAGACATGTGCCACGTCCTGAATGTCAGAAATACGAAAAAGGGGGAGGAATAAATGGACTTTGAGGGCACCGTAATAAAAAACACAACACTTTATTTTGGATAAGTATTAAAACCACAAAAGTGTATATCGACCGATCAACATGGACAATTTCATTGATCAGAGGATGCAAGTGATAGGTGAGTGGGGGGGACCTCACCACCTAGAACATACAGTGCAACAGACAATACAAGATTGCATTTGAATGATATACAAAGGAGAAGTAGGGCGCTATACGCTGCACACAGACCGCACCACGGTGCAGGCAACGCAGAGCGTCCTGTACAATATGATAACAACTTCCAAAAGGAAATAAAACAATATATCCAATTGCTCTACATGTTTCGCCTGGTGTTCAGACTTCATCCGGAGCGGTTTGGAATATAAATTCCATAGGAAGATGTTGTTGGAGCCAACCAATAGGCACCAAGAGGATAATAGACCAATCTTGTAATAAGTAATCACGAGGGGTGATCTGTTGAGGTAGCTGGAGGAGCACGCACTGGTTATGGTCAGATTAAAAGGGAATCAGGTAGTCACAATATAGGGTATGCCTGTCCCATACATAACCGGACATAAGGCATATAGTAAAATAGCAGGCAGTTCCTCCAAAACGAAAAAAGCATGCAGCGCGTCCTCCAAATGCTCCTCAAGAATCCAGATCAGTGACCCCCGGATGGGGAATGACCACCAAGGTTCATTCATTTGGTGCGCATGCTTTTTTCGTTTTGGAGGAACTGCCTGCTATTTTACTATATGCCTTATGTCCGGTTATGTATGGGACAGGCATACCCTATATTGTGACTACCTGATTCCCTTTTAATCTGACCATAAGCAGTGCGTGCTCCTCCAGCTACCTCAACAGATCACCCCTCGTGATTACTTATTACAAGATTGGTCTATTATCCTCTTGGTGCCTATTGGTTGGCTCCAACAACATCTTCCTATGGAATTTATATTCCAAACCGCTCCGGATGAAGTCTGAACACCAGGCGAAACATGTAGAGCAATTGGATATATTGTTTTATTTCCTTTTGGAAGTTGTTATCATATTGTACAGGACGCTCTGCGTTGCCTGCACCGTGGTGCGGTCTGTGTGCAGCGTATAGCGCCCTACTTCTCCTTTGTATATCATTCAAATGCAATCTTGTATTGTCTGTTGCACTGTATGTTCTAGGTGGTGAGGTCCCCCCCACTCACCTATCACTTGCATCCTCTGATCAATGAAATTGTCCATGTTGATCGGTCGATATACACTTTTGTGGTTTTAATACTTATCCAAAATAAAGTGTTGTGTTTTTTATTACGGTGCCCTCAAAGTCCATTTATTCCTCCCCCTTTTTCGTATTACTGTTGGATTGCTACCCGCAACTGTCTCTCTGTGACTGGAAATTCCTCTGCCAGCGCACGCAAAAGCAGAATGCAGCATTTCTCGCAGCAAGGCCTGGACGTGCTGCATTCTGACCGCCCTCTGTGATGGTGGTAACATTTCCGCCATTTTTTGTTTGTACCGAGGGTCTAAGAACGTTGCCACCCAGTACTGGCCTTGCCCTTTATGCTTTTTATATGGGGGTCCCCCTTAAAACACTGGAGCATGAAGGCCTCCATTCGCACTAAACTGGACGTGGTGTATTGGCCTGGCTCCAGTTCATCATCCAGGATAATCTCGTCCTTATTCTCCTCCCCCCATCCATGGACAACACCAGGGATCCCAGAAAGGTTTAAAGCATGCTCTTCCTCTGCGTGTCATATTTTAAATTACCCTGTGACAAAAGTATCTAGAGAAGCGCAGTATATGTGGAACAAGGTATATAACACCCTGCTTCAATCTGTGGTATTGGGGGCCACTGGTTTATCACACCAGTTCTACAAATAATTGTCCAGTAACTGTTGTTACTGTGTGTAGTGCAGTTAACGCAGCAAAAGAGGCCCAAATTTGTGCAGGACTAAAATTCACTCTTATAAATGTATACTGTTAAATAACACCCCACTTCAATATGTGGTATTGGGGGGCCACTGGTTTATCACACCAGTTGTACAAAAAATTGGCCAGTACGTTTGGCACTATGTGTAGCAGAGTTAATGCAGAAAAAGAGGCAATATTGTTGCAGGACACAAATACACTTAGACAAGTAAACTCAGATAACACCCCACTTCAATATGTGGTATTGGGGGCCACTGGTTTATCAAACCAGTTCTACAAATAATTGGCCAGTAACTGTTGTCACTGTGTGTAGCACAGTTAACGCAGCAAAAGAGGCCAAATTTTTGCAGGACTAAAATACACTGTTATAGAAGTATACTGTTAAATAACACCCCACTTCAATATGTGGTATTGGGGGGCCACTGGTTTATCACACCAGTTGTACAAAAAATTGGCCAGTGAGTTTGGCACTGTGTGTAGCAGTGTTAACGCAGCAAAAAAGGCAATATTGTTGCAGGACACAAATACACTTATAAAAGTATACTCAGATAACACCCCACTTCAATATGTGGTATTGGGGGGCCACTGGTCTATCACAAAAGTTGTACAAAAATATGGCCAGTGAGTTTGGCACTATGTGTAGCAGAGTTAACGCAGCAATAGAGGCAATATTGTTGCAGGACACAAATACATTTATAAAAGTTTACTCAGATAACACCCCACTTCAATATGTGGTATTGGGGGGCCACTGGTCTATCACACCAGTTGTACAAAAGATTGACCAGTGAGTTTGGCACTGTGTGTAGCAGAGTTAAGGCAGCAATAGAGGCAATATTGTTGCAGGACTGGTCTATCACACCAGTTATAATACTTTAAAAGTGCTTTTGTCACTGTTTGTAGTATTGCTGCAGAAACCCTCAACACACCAGTCACAATGCTGCACAGTGCACAATACAAATCCACTATAATATGCTTTCTATATTACAAAGTATATTATAAGTGGATTACACCCCTATATAGTGCACTGCACACCTATAATAAATACCAGTCCTTAAAATGACTTTTGTGGACCTTAACAGAGCGATTTGTGTCACTGACGATCTGTCCCTGGTGCACACAGCAAACCTCTCCCTACACTGACAAAAGAGACAGTACACCTATACCAAATACCAGCCCTTAAACGGAATTTTGTGGACCTTAACAGAGCGATTTGTGTCACTGACGATCTGTCCCTGGTGCACACAGCAAACCTCTCCCTACACTGACAAAAGAGACAGTACACCTATACCAAATACCAGCCTTTAAACGGAATTTTGTGGACCTTAACAGAGCGATTTGTGTCACTGACGATCTGTCCCTGGAGCACACAGTAAACCTCTCCCTACACTGACAAAAGAGACAGTACACCTATACCAAATACCAGCCCTTAAACGGAATTTTGTGGACCTTAACAGAGCGATTTGTGTCACTGACCGTCTGTCCCTGCTGTACACAGCCAACCTCTCCCTACACTGACAAAAAGCAGAATGTGAAATGGCTGCCAGCTCAGGTCTATTTATAGGGTAGGGGGTATGTCCATCTGCTGAAATGTTTCAATTGGCTGTCCCGTTCCACCTGATGGCTGTGTCATGGGTCAAAGTTCTCCCCAATGTAAAATAATATGGCCGCCGCGAACAATGCCATATGTTCACAAAATCGGCGGGCTGCGAACAAGCAAAGTTTGCCGCGAACTGACCGTCGGGCGAACCGCAAGGCCATCCCTAATGTCATGTTCCTTTGAAAGTAACATATGAAGTATATAGACATTCTAAAGCATGTTTATTTTTTGGGGGGTTTTTTTCAGTGCCCAAACTTCCTGGCACACTTCAGCTGGTGCGGAAGATGATGAAAATGATGATATTGACACAGCAGAAGACCACAGCCAGAAAATGCCTGAAATGCCAATGCCTGACATGCCAATACCCAAAATCCCATTATCTGACATGCCATTGCCTGACGTGCCACTGCCAAATAATTTTCTAGATAATAGCAGGTCATCAGGCATTCCCGAAATTGTTAGCCCCCCTGCTGCACCACTAAAGCGATCCTCATCTAGGGCCTCTAGAGGAAGGCAGGACAGATATAACAGAATAGTTGACATGATGTCCAATTTTTCCTAAAAAATAAAGGAGAACCCCACTTCTATGTTCTTAAAGAGCCTGGAACCTTTTGTGGTATCAACCTCCTTCAATATACACACCAGCACCACCACCAGCTCTCTATTCAAATTTCCACCATTACTGACCCAGCTCTTATCCCCCTGCTCCATCTACATACCACCAAGCACAATATGCATCAAATACACTGCCATCATCTTCAATTGGATTCTCCCCAACCTTCAACTGGCATTCATTACTTCCAACACTCTACTACCATGCATTCCACTCAACCATCAAACTCCTTGTACTACACTTCATCATCAACTCCCACACATTCATTCATCCTCCTCCTTCCATGAATTCCCAACCATCCTTGTAGGCCCCCGCACAATGTTCCACTCCACCTACCACATTCTCATGTCCCCTTCCCTCAATAACTACTCACCTGGGAATAAATTAGGAAATGGTAGGTCATTTCCGCCTAAGGCCCCCCCCCCCCCCCAAAACATTTGAAAATCTGTGTGTAGCACCCTCACAGGTAGGTACTAGGTAAAACATATCTGTGACCCTGTTCTGCTTATCGTCTGATCTACTGATTTAGCCTGTCACATGTTTCTAAGTGTGATTTACTGGGTCTGAGAGAGTGTCCCCACTGCATCCAATGAGGGACCTTATTGGACAGTGGAGGAAACCTAGCACTCTGTTTTATGTCAGTTCCAGTTGGAGGGCATTCCTGCAATGCATCCTGGGATTGCACATAAATAAGAGGGGAGCATGTGACAGGGTGTCTTTGGGCGGGAGGCCAGGTCCCAGGAGGAGGGTTACAGTTGTTTCTTCTCCTGTTACTGATGAAGGTGTTCCAGGCAGTCAGCCTAGGGACCATGGGATGAGCTGTGCTCAAGAGAATCCAGTGTGTGCTGACTAAGTGGAGCTGTGGGGCAGGATTCTTCTGGAAAACCAGTGTTGTGAGTACTCACAATCTGCCCAGGGGTCTGCCTAAGAGAGGGGGGCACTCCAGAAAGGTCAAGGGGATCAGAGAGCCAGCTAACCCACAGTAAAGGGGGTGCCAAGTTGTGAAGCCCTGAAGAATAGGGAATAAAGAGTGTTGTTTCTGACCATGCCGTTAAGTTTTACTTAGATAACAATTGCCTTTGGGTGGCAAAAAACAAAACAACCCCAAAAAAATAAGGAACTAAAAATCACATGTAGCACTACTCCCATGGGAGCTGCTGAGTGTGGGTTCCCCTGGGTTACCATTAGCAACAGTAGGACATTTAAGCATGTTTTCAAGTGTGATTACTTCAGACAAGAACCAGTCCAGTTTCTTTGGTTTTTGAGGGTTTATTGAGAACTTGGTTAGGAGAAGGGATGAGTGGGATACTCCAACAACTGAACTATGCACAAAATAGGCAGGGACTATACAGAACTAAATGGGATAATATAGCGCTTGCTGGTAGGAATAGGAGCAAGGTGGGAATAAAATTACAATTAAAAAAAGGCTAATATCATAAATTACATAAAATCTATACCCTTAAAAAGTATGCACAGTGAGAAAAATATATATATAAATAAATATCAATAAAAGTGTATAAATATGCCAAGTGAAGTCCAAAATAGTTCATAGGTGACTTAGTGATAAATAGTCCATAAAAGTGCCAGAAAAAAGGTGCAAGTGCTCGGTGCTGGATCCTCCAATAGTCCAGGAAATCCAATCATAAAGGTGACTTCAAGAAAGGATAAGGTGTAAACTCACCAGATATGGTGGGTCTCAACTGCCTTACGACAAAGAGACCAATAGCGCTTTATGACCCTCCAGGTCAAAGAAGTGGTGACTGCTGGGCTCTGATCCCCCTAGACCGGAATCCCCCACGCTGGGCAGATAGGGTCCTCAAGGTCCTCCAGGTCGGATTAGGGAAAAGACAGAAAGGCTCCAAATGGTGCAGTACCGTTTAAAAAGTGCTTTATTGGAGTTAATAGGCAAACAAAGATAAAAAACGCTATCTACTGCCCGCTGGTAAGTTGTCTGTAGCGTGGAGAGCGGATTACGTTCCAGGCTGACTTCCTGGCTGACGGCGTGTGTTCCACCTGACGCGCGTTTCGTCAGAGCGTATGACGTCAGGTGGAACGCACGCCGTCAGCCCGGAAGTCAGCCTGGAACGCAATCCACTCTCCACGCTACAGACACCTTACCAGTGGGCAGTAGATAGCGTGGTTTATCTTTGTTTGCCTAATAACTCCAATAAAGCACTTTTTAAACGGTACTGCACCATTTGGAGCCTTTCTGTCTTTTCCCTAATCCGACCTGGAGGATCTTGAGGACCCTATCTGCCCAGC
The DNA here is from genome assembly GCF_965119305.1 of Pelophylax lessonae. Taxonomy (NCBI): domain Eukaryota; kingdom Metazoa; phylum Chordata; class Amphibia; order Anura; family Ranidae; genus Pelophylax; species Pelophylax lessonae. The sequence goes on along the minus strand of NC_138770.1, from coordinate 222,795,745 downwards.
ATGGGGGATTCCGGTCTAGGGGGATCAGAGCCCAGCAGTCACCACTTCTTTGACCTGGAGGGTCATAAAGCGCTATTGGTCTCTTTGTCGTAAGGCAGTTGAGACCCACCATATCTGGTGAGTTTACACCTTATCCTTTCTTGAAGTCACCTTTATGATTGGATTTCCTGGACCATTGGAGGATCCAGCACCGAGCACTTGCACCTTTTTTCTGGCACTTTTATGGACTATTTATCACTAAGTCACCTATGAACTATTTTGGACTTCACTTGGCACATTTATACACTTTTATTGATATTTATTTATATATATATTTTTCTCACTGTGCATACTTTTTAAGGGTATAGATTTTATGTAATTTATGATATTAGCCTTTTTTTAATTGTAATTTAATTCCCACCTTGCTTCTATTCCTACCAGCAAGCGCTATATTATCCCATTTAGTTTGGGTTTTTTTTTACTCAGGTTCCTTCCACTTTATAGCAGCTGCTTTTTTATTCATTTTTTTATTCATTTTTATTAATATTAATTAATTAATTATTTATTAGTGTATTCAACCTGTTCAATTAGGCACTCCTAGGCGCGAGGAATATATTCGTCTGAATATATATATTTATAATACTATAAAGAACTACTGATTGACGCTGGTTAATGCTGACTGATCCTGGTTAACGCTGATTGACGCTGGTTACGAGTTACGGCTAGGCCGCTTACTTTAGCTTCACTTTTGACTGTGAAAAGTCCTTTAAGATCCCTAAGGTACTCCTTCCTGAGGTAGATGACTTGTAGTGTAGACACATTCACACTAAAATGGTGCAGGACCCTTTTTTGGTTTGCACTGGAATTGGATCACATGGGTGTTTACACCTATGCAATCCGATTCTTGCACCATTTCACAGTTCACACTGTGATCTGCGATCCAATCTGGGGGTGTCACTAACTTTACATTGACACCCCCCAGTGATTCCCAGATCTCAGTGTGACACTGTGTGCGATTCTGGTGCGATGTGGGAACCCACACACAAATCATGCTGTTTTCCAAGTGTGAACCTAGCACTATTGATAAAAGGCAGCATAAATCTAATGTTGCTTATGTCTAACCGCAGCTGAAATCTAGACTCATCAGCCTGTAACATATTGGTGTGTCTGTGTGAATTGTAGCCTCAGCCTCCTGTTAGCTGACATGAGGTGGCACCTGGGGTTTTCTTCTGCTGCAGTAGCATCTATCTGTTGTTTTTTTTTTGTTCAAGGTGTTGTGTGTTAACAGATGGTATTCTGAATACCTTTGTTGTAACAAGTGGTTGTTTTTTCTGTTGCCTTTATATCATCTTGAACCTGTCTGCCTATTCTCTTATGGCCTCTGTCATATTTGATCATTAGGCCCCTTTCACACGATCGGACCAACTATCCTCCTCTATAGGAAGGCGGATGTCAGCAGACATGTGTTTGCTGACAGCCGCTTGGCATCCGATCTGATAAGATCCGCTGAAAACAGACGGATAGCGATATTTTTGCCATTTGTCCAGCGGGTTTGATTGGATGAAAACGGTCATGCTGATGGTTTTCATTTGATCTACCGATTGGGGACAGCAGAACTCTGAATGGTCCGTCTCTGTAAAGTGGAGATGGACTTGTCATCCGCCTGCTCAGCGGAGATCAATGGAGCAATCCCTGCTGAGCTAGCAGAGTCCGTGAAAATGGATCGGCCTGTGTGAAATGGCCCTATTTGACCTTTATCTGTAACTACAGATGGTTGTGTTTGAAACTCCCAGCCTGCCTGGCACAAACCACCATGCCACCTTCAAGGACACTCCCCTTTCCTCCCCATTTTGCTGTTAAGCATACAGATCTATGCAAACGTATAAGCAGTTGAAAAAAATAAATAAATAAACAAACAAATAAATATGTGTACCACAACTACATTATAAAATGTTGTGTTTGTGTCTCTTATTCATAGGGGGTAGACCATGGGTGCTCAACATGTGGCCCTCCATCTGTTGTGGAACTACAAGTCCCATCATGCCTCTGCCTTTGGGGGTCATGCTTGTAACTGTCTGTAGCTTGCAATGCCTCATGGGACTTGTAGTTCTTCAACAGCTGGAGGGCCACAGGTTTAGTACCTATGGGGTAGAGGAAGAGAGGGGGGGGGTTGGCGGTAAAATGTTAGGGATGCAGGGTAGTACATGAAGGGAAGGAGGTTGGGAGGGGGGTAGGGAGGGGTAGATGGGGTTTCTGAAGGCAAAAAGGGGTCAAACCCAGTATTAGCAAGGTGTACCTAATAAAGTGGCCGGTGAGTGTATATATACAGTATCTGACAAAAGTGAGTACACCCCACACATTTTTGTAAACATTTTATTATATCTTTTCATGTGACAACACTGAAGAAATTACACTTTGCTACACTGTAAAGTAATGAGTGTACAGCTTGTATAACAGTGTAAATTTGCTGTTCCCTCAAAATAATTAAACACACAGCCATTGATGTGTTAACCACTGCCAACAAAAGTTAGTACACCCCTAAGTGAAAATGTCCAAATTTAGCCCAATTAGCCATTTTCCCTTCCTGGTGCGATGTGACTCGTTAGTGTTACAAGGTCTCAGGTGTAAATAGGGAGCAGGTGTGGTAAATTTGGAGTTATCGCTCTCACTCTCTCATGCTGGTCACTGGAAGTTCAACATGGCACCTCATGGCAAAGAACTCTCTGAGGATCTGAAAAAAAAGAATTGTTGCTCTACATAAATATGGCCTAGGCTATAAGAAGATTTCCAAGACCCTGAAACTTAGCTGTAGCATGGTGGCCAAGACCATAAAGCAAGTTAATAGGACATGTTCCACTCAGAACAGGCCTCGTCATGGTCGATCAAAGCAGTTGAGTGCACGTGTTAAGGGTCATATCCAGAGGTTGTGTTTGGGAAATAGACTTATAAGTTCTGCCAGCATTGCTGCAGAGGTTGAAGGGGTGGGAGGTCAGCCTGTCAGTGCTCAGACCATACACTGCACACTGCGTCAAATTGGTTTGCATGGCTGTTGTCCCAGAAAGAAGTCTCTTCTAAAGATGATGCACACAAAAGCCCACAAACAGTTTGCTGAAGACAAGCAGACTAAGGACATGGATTACAGGAACCATGCCCTGTGGTCTGATGAGACCAAGATAAACGTATTTGGTTCAGAGAGTGTCAAGCATGTCTGGCAGCAGCCGGGTGAGAAGTACAAAGACAAGTGTGTCTTGCCTACAGTCAAGCATGGTGGTGGGAGTGTCATGGTCTGGGGCTGCATGAGTGCTGCCGGCACTGGGGGGCTACATTTCATTGAGGGAACCATGAGTGCCAACATGTACAGTGACATACTGAAGCACAGCATGATCCCCTCCCTTCAGAGACTTGCCCACAGGCAGTATTCCAACATGATAACAACCCCAAACACACCTCCAAGACGACCATTGCTTTGCTAAACAAGCTGAGGGTAAAGGTGATGGACTGGCCAACCATGTTTCCAGACCAAAACCCTATTGAGCATCTGTGGGGCATCCTCAAACGGAAGGTGGAGGAGCGCAAGGTCTCTAACATGCACCAACTCTGTGATGTTGTCATGGATGAGTGGTAGAGGACTCCAGTGGTAACCTGTGAAGCTCTGGTGAACTCCATGCCCAGGAGGATTAAGGCAGTGCTGGAAAATAATGGTGGCTACACAAAATATTGACACCTTGGGCCCAATTTGGACATTTCCATTTAGGGGTGTACTCACTTTTGTTGCCAGCGGTTTAGATATTAATGGTTGTGTTGTATATATATTAGTAGCGCTTAACCCATTATTAAATGCATGAAAAAATTTAAAATTAAAATTACTAAATGTTAACAGCATATGATGATCACAAAATAAAAATTATATGTGGTGATAATAATTAATGAGTCCACTGATAACAGTCCCAATATATGTGCAAACATTGGTATAAAGAAATCAGATTCCAGTGTCTAACTGTCACTCTTATTGCTGAAAGGCTGTTAGTATAACAAATTCCAATATGTGGATGCTGCTCCATGTATTGGGTTGAAGAAGTGCACGCTAGGCTTTAATGAAAAGGGCTGCTTACCAGATGCAGATGGTCATCCAAATTAATGGATAGACCTCAGCTCGCTTAAGTAAGTATTGGCAGGATCCACCCAGTCTGATTCACACCAATATAGTGAAAAGTGGTAGAGGGCACTCAATAGCGGATATTCAGAGATCATCAAATATACATGGTCACCCAGTTTAAGGGATAGACCTCAGCAGGCTTCATAAACACACAGGGGAGTCCGCCAGGTATAATGGTATATGACATGTATGTGTAGATGTTCAAGGGAGCTCAAATGCCAAAAGACAAAAAGAGGAGCACGGACATAGCGTGATACCGTTAACATAAATCCAATTTATAAAAAAAAAAATCGCACTCACATGTAAAACTCCATTGTAGGCTTATATTCCCATACAGATGTACAGAGAATATATTCGGTATCACGCTATGTCCGTGCTCCTCTTTTTGTCTTTTGGCATTTGAGCTCCCTTGAACATCTACACATACATGTCATATACCATTATACCTGGTGGACTCCCCTGTGTGTTTATGAAGCCTACTGAGGTCTATCCCTTAAACTGGTTGACCATGTATATTTGATTATCTCTGAATATCTGCTATTGAGTGCCCTCTACCTCTATATCGGTGTGAATCAGACTGGGTGGATCCTGCCAATACTTACTTAAGCAAGCTGAGGTCTATCCATTAATTTGGATGACCATCTGCATCTGGCAAGCAGCCCTTTTCATTAAAGCCTAGCGTGCACTTCTTCAACCCAATACACGGAGCAGCATCCACATATTGGAATTCGTAGTCCAACCTCGAATATCTGTTATGTGGTGTGGAGAAGAATGAATAGTCCCTGCCGGACGGGTTTAGAAGGCGCCAAGTGTCGTGTAAGGACAGATCTTGTAGTTGTTTCTTGACCTGTTTAAGTGCCTTATACGGCATGGATGAGGTCCCGGTGGAGGTGTCCTCTATGGGATTAATTGCAAGATTGAAGTCTCCTCCGAGGAGGAGACATCCCTCTTGGAAAGATGTGAGGATTGTGGACATCTCTCTAAAAAAACTAACTTGTGCTGTGTTGGGTGCGTAGATATTAGCCAAAGTCAGTGGAGTGTTCCACAAGGAACCCTTCACGAACACGTACCTGCCGTCTTTGTCAATCAGGGTGTCCGTGATTTCCAAAGGGATGTGTTTCGCTATCAGAATAGAAGCCCCCTTGGTTTTGGCAAGGCTGTTAGTCGCGTGGAACATCGACGGAAATTCTCTGACATGCCATTTCGGAATACGATCAGTCTTGAAATGTGTCTCCTGCAAAAATACTATGTCTGCTTTAAGAGAGTGGAGGTAGAGGATTAGTTTGGACCTTTTTTCAGGAACATTTAGCCCTTTAGTGTTAAGTGAGATAATTTTAAGATGTTTGAATGCAGGTGTGTGTGATGGAGTATCCATCATGGTGAGAATCGCAGATGACAAGGGAAGGGGGTGGGAAAAGACAAAGGAAAAAAAAGGGGAAGGGAAGCGGGTGTTAAGAAACAAGAGAAGAAGAGAGAAAAAAGAGAGCAACTCCCCCTTGAAGTAGGAGGGGATCACGGACCAACAGCAGCTAAAGACCTGCTTTAACTGCTATAGGGATAGAAAGTGTTGGATTTAGTCAGCTCAAATCTGAGCTGTGTGGGAAGGTGGTAGAAAGCGTGCGGTATCTGGAGGGTACCAAAGATCGACCAAAACGTGGAGAAAACCCATGGTACCCCCACCCGACCACCCAAACAAAAACTTATTAGGTGTTCATTTCTATGAGGTAACATTGAACCTGGGATAAAAGCAATATAGGAGTAGAAACAACATTATAACTGTAAGGATAATTACCTTTGGCAAGTGTAGACAGCACCAGCAATGTGGAATAGGTTGAGGTCGAGTGAGGAACTGTGTGCACATACCTGTGTCCCGAGAGGAGCACTGGAACATATCACGCAAGAGCAAAAGTTTCTGTTGCGTATGGTCAAAAGATAAGAAATAGGGAATGAAAGGACAAAAAGTTAAAAACTTTGATACCATATTAATATATAACCATAACAAGTTGTGAAATATCGACATCTAATGACATCAATCGGAAGTGAGCCACTATGGGGGATCTTAAAAGATACCCATGGTAATGGATCCCGAATAAATGCTCCAGTGCTCCTCACCCGAACCAGTATTAAACTTAGACTAATAAACAAGAGTATATGATTCTGGGTAATGAACTGAGTAGAACCATAAACCTGACTCGCCCTTCAACCAGGCACTTACAAACCCGTGTGAAACCGTTGCAAATCATTAAGAAGTATAACTCAGCACCTTAGTTCTTGAAAAACAATATGCATAAGCAGAAAAGAGAGTAGGCCCATTCCCCTCGGTCCCTAGAGAGTCCGGGGGTAGCCACTCTCAGGTCCTTGTGAGCCGCTGCGAATTGGTCATAAAAAAAAAAAGGAAAAAGGCACGCAAAAACGGGTTTTCTTCAGGTGTCCAATGTGAATTAGAGTCGTGGTTTAAAGTGATGATAATCTGACATCACATTTGTACTCTTGGATTCCGATACAGAGCGTTCCTAAAGCAGCAGAGCGTTCCTTTAGTATACATCCTCTCTGACGGTTGATGAAGAAAACAGTGTGTATGTCATATACCGGGGTGGAATGCAAGGAGGTGAAGCTAGAGGAGGGTGTATTCAGTATAAGCGAGGTCTCCTATGAGCAGGAGATGAAGGGGCGCTGCCCTGGTTACGGCCTTGCCTGTGTCCTGGTGAGGCAGGACGATTGGGTGAAGGTCGATGTCTTCCGAAGTGCTCAGGGTCCTCTTGATGGTGAACATCCATGTCCTCTATTTGCATATTAGGAGGTTGTCTGCTCACATGTGACCAACCAGGAATCTCTATTAAAGGTATGCCCAGAGAATTGCAAAAGGTCGCAGTATCTTCAGGATGTCTGAGTGAGGCAAAGCGACCCCTGGAGCCGGCAAACAGACAAAACGTAAATTTCCATTTATAGGGAATTTCCCTTTCTCTCAAGATGTTCAATAATGGACGTAAATCTTTGCGCTTTTGCAAGGTGATTGGGGAGAGGTCTTGGAATAGTTTTACCTCAGTGCCCTGATAAAGTATGCGACCTCTTATCCTAGCGTTATGGAGGATCTCCTCTTTTAATTTAAATTGCGCTAGACAGCCAATAATGTCCCTTGGAGGATCCGAGTCCCTTCCTTTAGGTCTCAGGGCCCTGTGGAGCCGCTCTATTTCTATTGGGGTATCGGGTGGTCTTCCCAACAGGTCATTAAAGATTGTGAGGGCAGTTTGAGTCAGTTGGGCAGGTTCTATCGATTCAGGGAGTCCACGAATGCGAATGTTGTTTCGACGACCTCTGTTCTCAAGATCCTCCAGATGTCTGTGGAGGTCTCTGATCTGGGAGGAATGATCAGATATCTCTCTCTGTGCACTCAGTATATCTGCATCTTGCCTAACAGTAATTTCTTCCACCTCTTCCAGTCTATCAGTAATGTTATGCATCTCTTTTTTAAGGTCTGCAATGGCAGCTGAAAAGGGTAAATTTAATGTCGTCTGCTACTGCTTTAAGATCTTGCAGTGAAACGCAGTGTGAGGATGAAGCATGGCCAGGCATATCTGTACGCACATTCTGGGCAAGTGGGCAGGATGAGAGGTCACCAGAAGAAGGGGTTTTTGGTGCTTGTGGTGTTTGTGCCTCTTTCAGCTGCATGCTGTTGAGTGCAGCCTGTGCTGCTGCTTGTGCAGTTTCTCCTGTCTGTTTTTTGAACATATCAGGAACCTGGATCCCTGAATGCTGTGTTTGGTCCCGTGGAGAGCGAGAGCGGGTTGAGGAAGAAGATCTCCTAACCCCATGATGAAGCTTTTTAAAGGTTACCTCAGGTGTTGCCGTATCAGGCGGACGGGTGGGGGAGCCCCTACTTTACATACTCCCCGCCATGTGCATCTAGTGCAAAACTTCTTGGGATGCCAGAGAGGGGCTAGCGGGTGTGTGAAATTGTAGCCAGCAGGACCAGAATATAGTCAGGGGCGATTGCTGGATAAGCTGAATAGTGTGCAGCCTGCTAGATGTCTCTTTCCCCTTCTGCAGCCAAGATGGCAGACTGCTGTGCTGTGGAGACTGTGGGGTTTGCTGGGGCCTTCCTATGAGGAGCAGGCTGGGATGGATCGATGAGGGGGCATCCAAAGGAGGAAGTAGGACCCCTATGCACTGCGGCCTTACCGAATCCCGGTGTTCGCGACCGCGGCCCGCTTCAGGAAAGGCTGCGGCTTCGTGCTGGACTAGGCCGCAAAAAAAACGATCCTCTAATCCGGCTTTTTTTTTCAAAATAGAGGTCGATATCGGTCCCTGGGGTATAGATGGGTCCCCCCGAGGTGTTTGCAGCCCTCAAAGACGCTGGATGAAGGAGGATTGCAGAAGATTGATGACGGTGAGAACGGAGCTCTCCTCTGCACGTCCGTCCCGCACGGCTTCCGGACACGCCCCCTATAATTTTTATTTTGTGAGCATCATATGCTGTTAACATTTAGTAATTTTAATTTTAATTTTTTTTTCATGCATTTATTAATGGGTTAAGCGCTACACATATAAATACAGCATTCTTTTGGATTCTTTGTAGGTCTTTTGTTGTTATTTCACACTTATCTTTCACTATTGTTGGCGCAGAAATATGTCCAACTTTTATTAATGGCTGTGTGTTGAGTTTTTTTGAGGGACAGCAAATTTACACTGTTATTCAAGCTGTACACTCACTACTTTACATTGTAGCAAAGTGTCATTTCTTCAGCGTTGTCACATGAAGATATATCATAAAATATTTACAAAAATGTGAGGGTGTACTCACTTTTGTGATATACAGTATATATACTGTATATGTGTATATGTGTATATATATATATATATATATATATATATATATATATATATATATATATATATATATATACACAGTATATTTATATAATCACTGTGATACCCACACAGCGATCAGGTGATTGGGAACTGGGCCTCCCAATTCCTGATCTTGGTTAGAGTCGGGTCTCTGTGCTCACTGTGCAACGTACTCCCAGCTCAAACACAGGTATGCAAATTTGCAACTACAGGATTAAGACCTACTTCTTTGAGGCTATTTTTTTTTTTTTTGCATCCATTTTTTTAGGATCTCTACAGGTATGTTTTCTCAAACATCTAAGAGAACTATTCACAATTCTTTTGTTGATTTAGACTGTCTTAGTTGCTTCTGTCGCTTCATGTAATCCCAGACAGACTCAGTGATGTTGAGGTTGTGCTGTGGTGACTGTACCATCTCATTCAGCATTCCTTGGTATTATTTTTAGTGAAGATACTTCTTTATGACTTTGTCTGTATGTTTGGGGTCATTGCCCTGATGCAGAATGCAGAAATTCAGACCCAAGAATTTTCCAGTATGAATCACTATTGCCTGCAGACACTCATCCGATGAGCAAGTTTGAAATGGAGGAATTTGACTGGCCTGCACAGAGTCCTGACCTCAGCCGATAGAACACCTTTGGGATAAATTAGAGCAGAGACTGAGAGCCATGCCTTCTCATCCATCATTAGTGCCTGACCTCACAAATGCACTTCTGGAAGAATGGTCTAACATTCCCATTGATACACTCATAAACCTTGTGAACCGCCTTCAAAGAAGAGTTGAAGCTGTTATAGCTGCAAAGGGTGGGCCAACTCAATATTGAATCCTACAGACTAAAACTGGGATGCCATTAAAGTTCATATGTGTATAGGCAGGCGTCCCAATACTTTTGACAAAATTGTGTATAAATATTTTCATACTTACTGCCTCAGATGACTCAGATTGCTTAAAGCTAAACTCCAGAGAAAATAAGATTAACCCTTGCAGTGGGTCCTCCTTCCACTGCAAGAGCTAACTGTTCATTTTGTCTAGAGGATGATGAATACAGTGATATACTTACCTTAATCCATTGTCCAGAATGAGAAGTGCCCTCAGCATCCTCCCATGCAATGCAGGACTGCTGGTCCTGCACTGTACAGAATGACGCCTGAAATCTGTAACTGTTGCAGCAGCGAAGGGAAAGGGCTTTGGAAAATAGGTCACACAGAGAGTATATTATCTCATTCATCATCCCCTAGGCAAAATAAGCAGGTAACTCTTGTAGTGGGGAGGTGGACCCACTGCAAGGGAAAAACTTTTTATCCCCAGAGTTTAGTTGTAATAATTATTTACTTACCATCAATTGTGTAATAATTGATAAAAACAAACATGCTATTGTTTTAAAACTGTATTTTAAGCCTGGCTAATTCAACATAATTGCTATTGTGTTTTCCTTTACCTTTCCACCTTGCTAATAAGTATCTTCTGTACTACAATGTGCTTGTATGGATTTTTATCATTTCATTAATTTCACATTGTATTGACTGGCCCTTTTGTTGGTGTGAACTGAGAAGAACCAATGTGAAGTCATTCAATTATTTTTTGCTCTGAGCACGTTATGCCTATATATACATATATATATATATATTTTTTTTTTTTTCAAATATTTTCATGTGTAGAGGGGCAAAGGTTCTAAGAATGCAGGGCTTTTAAACCACAATGGAGTACAGTGTGCTTGGTAACTTGCTGAGAATTGCTTCATCTATTTTTTACGAGAAGAATCTAACACTGCACATAGAGGAAACAATGAACAGGTCACAGTACCAGCACTGATCTTTCAATAACCTACTTAAAAAAAAAAAGAAAAAAAAGAAATGAAAGCGGATAGAAAGAAAATATGAAAGCACCTAATTACATCCATTTTGTTGCTTTGGCTGTTCAATTGTATGTTCCAAAAATATTCCTTTAATAACTATGTTGGTAACAGAACCTGCTATCCACAATAACATCAGCCAGACAATTATACATAAAGGTTCTTATATCTAGCATGGATGTAAAATGCTTGCAATTCCTTAGTTCCATATTGCTAAGGGTAGAAATTGTTCTCCTTTTGATTTTAAGGCATTTCCCATAAAGATTTAAAAACGTTTTAGGACTCAATGGGGTTCATTTTCTAAAACTGTGCAAAATCTGGTGCAGCTGTGCATGGTAGCCAATCAGCTTCAAACTTCAGCTTGTTCAGTTAGGCTTTCACAATAAAACCTGGAAACTGATTGGTTTCCAGGTTTTATTGTGAAAAAACAGAAAAAACAGAGCTGCACCAATCTCCAGTTTTAGTAAATCAACCCCAAAGGTAGAGTTGGTTTGATAATAAAGTTGGCAGTGCCTTCACCTGTGAACATAGGGGATTTCCATCCAGGGAAATAAACCAGCATTCTTAATAAAGTAATTGGGAACAGAGGGGGATATTTACTAAAACTGGTGCTCACAGAATCTGATGCAGCTGTGCATAGTACATTTAGGTTTTACATCAAGTGTCATTTAGGTTTGGGGCTACTTATGTTACTTTGAACTGTTTTGATATTTTTTGTTTTTTTTTTACTTTAAAAATATCTTGTAAGAGGATATGATGTGTAACTAGAGTTGAGTGAACACCTGGATATCCGGGTTCGGCGGGTCTGGCCGTACTTGAAAAAAAGTCCGGGTTCGTGACCCGGACTTAACCCGAACTTTACCTCGATCCCGAACCCCATTGAAGTCAATGGAGACCAGAACTTTTGAGCACTAAAATGGCTCTAAAACAAACATGGAAAGGGCTAGAGGGCTGCAAATGACAGAGAAATCATCTTAAGAGCATGGCAAGTGCTCTGCAAACAATTGTGGATAGGGAAATAACTTAAAATAACATAAAAACAATTAAAAATAAAAAATAATCATCTTGAATGATGTAGGAGGAGGGCGAGGCCTATATGGAGTAGGAGGTTGACGTGGCGTTGGATATGGCAGTGTAGGTGGAAGCGGCGGCAGTGGAGGAGGAGGACGAGGTAGCCAACACTGGTTTTTGTTTTTCATTAATTTTTTTTTTAAACTATGGTACACCACAAAATAGTAAGAAAGATCAAATCCAACAATGGCTGGGTAAGGCCGGTATACATGTCTATTCTGCACAAGGTACGGACAAGTCCTGTGGGATCCATGCCTGGTTCATTTTAATGAACGTGAGCTTGTCCACATTGGCTCTGGACAGGCGGTTGCGTTTGTCTGTGATAACGCCCCCAGCCGAGCTAAATACCCGTTCAGATAATACACTGGCTGCACGGCAGGCCAGCACCTCCAAGGTGTAAAGGGCAAGCTCAGGCCATGTGCCCAACTTGGAGACCCAGAAGTTGAAGGGGGCAGACCCATCATTCAGTATGTCTAGGCGTGTGCACACATACTGCTCCACCATGTTAGTGAAATGCTGCCTCCTGCTAAAACGTTCCATATCAGCTGTTGGTGCTGCTGCTTGTTGTGGCGTGCTGACAAAGCTTTTCCACATTTTGGCCATGCTAACCCTGCCTTCTGAGGTGCTGGTGGTGCCCTGGCTGCATTGGAAACCTCTTCCTCCTCCTCCCCTGCCTTGGCCTTGTGCTTTCACTGTGCCCCCGCTGTCAGGTGGGAATGCCACCAGCAGCGCGTCTACCAGCGTGCTCTTGTATTCGCGCATCTTCCGTTCACGCTCCAGTGAGGGAATTAAGGATGGTACGTTGTCCTTGTAACGGGGATCCAGCAGGGTGTAATCAGCACATGTTACTATGTGGGAAACTCGGCGGTCGTTGCGGAGACACTGCGCATGTAATCGCTCATGTGTGCCAGGCTGCCCAGAGGCAACGAAAAGCTGTCCTCTGTGGGAGGTGTATCCTCTTTGTCCTCCGTATCCCCCCAGCCACGCACCAGTGATGGCCATGAGCTGGCCTGGGTGCCACCCTGCTGTAAACATGGTTCCATATCCTCCTCCATCTCCTCCTCCTCATCCTCCTCATCCTCCAGAACTGTGCCCCTGCTGGACAATTGTGTCCCTGGCGTTTATGGGTGCAGGCACCCACCCTCGGAGCCACTTGCGAATGACTGCCCTGAAAGCCTTGGAAATTATACCTCTTCATCCTCCTCCTCCTCATCCTGTGCCACATCCTCTTCCATCATCGCCCCAAAGTGTTTTTTCAAGAAGGCATAGAAGTGGGATAGTTAAGCTAAGAACGGTGTCATCGGCACTGGCCATGTTGGTAGAGTACTGTAAGATTCTGGTACCTTCGGTACCCTTATTGCCCATTTTCCTTTGCATATTGCGTCCCACCTTTTCAGTTAGGTGGAACGCATATACCTTTAAGCCGCATGTCATCATCACTGAGCGCCGCTCTGAGTGGCTATTTCAATCGCCGGCTTTCTCTCACAGGTTTTTCGTTCAACCCACATGCTTAACTGCCTTGTCTTATGCTGCCGGAGCCTCCAGCTAATTTCCTTACCTGGAACAGACCGGAACCTCGCTATTGATCCCGTATCTCGCTACCGGATCACTCTCTTACTACCGGACCCTTCTGCTTACTAACCTCACTAGTGATAAGTACCCCACAGGGGATTCCTTCATAACAAACTTACACTATCTACTTCTGCACACTAAGGACTGTTACTATCTATGCATTACTATTCTATCATCTGCACTGTTACATAGATTGCTAGCTCTTGAGTCTACTACCATCTATATCCTCGCACTAGGTTAGTCTCTCCTGTATATATCATCTGCTGTCCCCTACCACCTGTTACCATACATGATTACTAACCTATCTGCATTCTACCTATTACCATCTACTACTCTCCTGAACAATACTATCAAGTGCTTATCATTGCTATCACTGCTCACGCCTGTCCCTTCAGCACATCACCTCTATACTATCGTATACATCCTATCACTCCAGGAACATCTTATTGAGTGTATGTATATTTGCATGCTGAAGCAGGCCGGGCCACAATGATGAGTCTGGAGAGTTGGATCTGGTAATTCAACACATCTCTACACGACTACTGAGTGGAGATTCTGCAGCTGCAAATCCAGCTCACTAGAACAAAAACGCAGGAGCATTACAGATTGAACGAACCTAAAAAATGGATTCAGCAGAATTATCCACACAAGTGATACAATTAACACAAAAAGTAGATGCATTAATAATTGCTCTTACTGAAGTAAAAAATGAAAATCAGACTCTGAGACAGCAGATAGCCCGTCTTTTACAGCTCACTGCTGCTCAGTCCCGTGAACCTAAAATAAACCCTCCTCTAGTGTTTACAGGTAATCGGAAAAAATTTTGTGAATTCAAAAACGCATTTCAATTGCTTTTCTTGCTAAAACCTCGTACTTACCCTACTGATCAAATTAAAGTCTGTACCACTATTTCATATTTGTCGGGTGATCCACGGGCCTGGGCAGACTCTCTCTTTGAGAAAGATGATCCTCTTCTCAACTCCTATCCTTTATTCCTAGCGGAACTCGCTAGCTTATATGAAGACCCCAATAGGCAGAGTACTGCTGATAGCCAATTGAGGGCTTTAAAACAAGGAAGGAGACCTGTTGAAGACTTTGTAGCAGAGTTCAAAAGATGGACCCTTGATTCAGGGTGGAATGATACATCTCTGCGAACTCAGTTCAGACTCGGGTTGTCAGAAGCCGTTAAAGACAAGCTCGCCCGAGCGGATTTACCTGGCACTTTGGATGCCTTAATACAACTCAGTATCAACATTGACAGGCGACTGCGAGAAAGAAAGGCTGAGAAGATGGGAATGCCATTGTCCAGTCCTTCTCAGATTTCGCCCGTTGACCCTACTCCTATGGAGGTAGGAACGATACGCCCACCTTTATCGACTACTGAACGAGCCAGGAGAAGATCCGAAAATCTCTGCATGTACTGCGCCTCCCCGGATCATTTGATAAGCGTCTGTCCCCTTGCCCGCAAAAAAGAGGGTGAGTGTTCACATGTCTTGCTAGGGGGATTAACGACTCCCTTTCCTAATCCCTATCTCTTTATTCATTTGACATTACAGTGGGACCAAACTAGGATCACCACCAAGGCTATGATCGACACAGGATCTTGTGGGAACTATATCGATACTCGTTTTGTTACCTTAAATAAAATACCTATTATTTCAAAACTTAACCCTGTCTCTGTTAGTTCCATTAACGGTATTCCGTTATCTTCTGGTCCAATCACCAATCAGACGCAAGCACTCCTTGTCACTGCTAACGAGTCTCATATGGAGACCACCACTTTCGATGTACTATCTTCACCACATTTTCCCATTATTTTGGGACTTCCCTGGTTACACATACATCAACCAACCATTGATTGGAAAACACGGACTCTAAAGGCCCGTACACACGTACCGATCGTCGGCCGACAGAACGTCCTACAAATGTTCGCGGCTGGCGTGTTTGTTGTTTGTCTGTTGAAAAGTGCTCCAAACTTGCCCAGGACATTTGTCTGCCGACAGAAAATGACGTCACTACGTTCCACGCACGTTCGCCGCTACAAAAGAGGAAGTGAATGTTTGGCCGCGACCCTTCTGGGCATCTCGCGCTGATTTCGGTAGCATTTGTTTGGTTGACGACATTTCGCTATTTTCCGAGACATCATTCGAGAATTTATTATGGCGACCGTGAATTCGACCGTTGCTGTCGTTAGTGTTGGAGTTTTGGCTCTGAGACGACGTACGAGCAATAGGAAGAAAAAGGGGACCTCCTGGACGAAAAATTGGTTGCTTAACCGTGATCAATTTTCTCATATGTCCTTGCTGAGGGAGCTCCAGGAAAATAATCCTGATGACTTCAGGAATTATTTGAGGATGACGGATCCCATCTTTTACCGTCTTCTTGCCCTGGTGTCCCCCTATATTCTGAAGCAGGATACTTGTATGCGGCTTGCAATTACTCCTGAGCAAAGGTTAATTGCGACGTTGAGGTATCTTGCAACAGGGAGAAGCCTGCAGGATCTGAAGTTCACCACAGGCATCTCCCCCCAAGCACTTGGAGTCATCATCCCTGAGACCTGCTCTGCCATCATCAAGGTCTTGCAGAAGGACTATATCAAGTCAATGTTTTATTTTTTACATTACATTACATGTATTAGTCGTTTCACCCGAATTATTAGGTTTTTGGATGTACAGCAATTGACACAGGCCATTATTTGTAAACTACCCTCTGTCCGCATGCACATAGTAGTAAAGATGTAGATTATCTTAACCATTTGTAAAATTACCCACTAACCACCCCACCATTCTCTCCTATGTGTCCCTAAACGCATTGCCTGTTAACAGTATTTTGAATCTGTGTCATTTTATTACTTTCCCTCAAACAATTATTCCTTGGCCAATGTTTAATTACCTAGTTTATGATTTATCTAAAATACATCAGTCCATCCATTCCCACCTATGATTGTGTATGTTTATGTAATGATGTTAAAACCTTCACTGACCACAAGCCCTTATTGATGTATAAATGCCCAGTTTTACTTACCCATCCCCCCCACCCACATGCTAAATCTCAAAGTCAGCATATACCAAAGCTCAGTCTTGAGGTCTTCAAACTACGGCCCTCCAGTTGTTCAGGAACTACAATTTCCATCATGCCTAGTCATGTCTGTGAATGTCATAGAATTACAAGGCCTCATGGGATGTGTAGTTCTGCAACAGCCGGAGGGCCATAGTTTGTAAATCTCTGCTCTTGCTGGTGAGTATAATGGGCCATACACACTATAAGATTGTCAGAACAATTTATCCTTCCAATTTACCAAAACCAAATAATATGAGGTCAAACAAACACTTTCAAATCCTATACAATCTGGCAGGCACTTGCACTACATAGAAAAGGTAAATCTGCACGAAAAAGTCTTCAGAGAATCTTATAGTGTGTATGGCCCTTTACAATATAAGAACAATAGGAGGTTGAAAATAAATGTATGTAGATGTTACATCCCCAAATCCAAACGTTTGCCTTCCTGTTGTTTATATTTTTAACAAGTTGCATAAGCATTTAACAGACAACTGTGTGTGTAATTAAAAATGTGATGTGCTCAAGCACTAATTTTATTTTATTTTTTTTCCCCACAGTTTCCTTCAAACGCAGAGCAATGGCTGGAGATTTCTGCTCATTTTCTGGAGAAGTGGAATTTTCCCAATTGTGGGGGTGCTATTGATGGGAAGCACGTCCGCATTGTCCCCCCTCCGAATTCCGGCACATTTTATTATAACTATAAAGGTTTTTTTAGTATAGTCATGCTAGCCATAGTTAATGCAAACTATGAGTTTATTTATTTGGATATTGGCAAAAATGGCCGCAATTCGGATGGGGGAGTTATTGAGCAGACGGAGTTCGCTCGTCGTCTAAAGAACGGCACTCTGAACCTGCCATCCAGGGAGCAAACTGTTGAGGGTATGAGCTTTGTGTTTATCACAGATGATGCTTTTGCGCTTGGGGAGCATCTCATGAAGCCCTACCCTCAGAGGAACCTCACCCCCGACCAAAGGATTTACAACTACCGGTTGTCCAGAGCTCGCAGAGTTGTGGAGAATGCCTTCGGGATAATGGCCAACCGGTTCCTGATATTCCTGACGTCCATACACCTGGCACTGTAAAAAGTGGATAATGTGGTCTTGTGTTGCTGCATTTTGCACAACTTCCTACGCAGGAATGTACACAATTATGTTTTGCAGCAACTGGATACTGACCCTGCTATGCCAGGTACAAGTGGAGAGGCCCAACCTCCTGACCAAGTGGAGTCCATGACGTCAATGCAAGTTGGACGGTCAGGATTGGCATCACACAGGGCCCATCAGATCCGCCAGGAATATCTGGACTATTTCGTGGGGAGAGGAGCTGTGTCCTGGCAGCAATCACTGTCACACACACATTAATCTTGTTAAAGATTTGACACACAAGATAAATGTCAGAGATATCTTATTTTTCAACACATTAAACCAAAATTGCAATGATTCTGTATTGTGGATTCTAATCATTTGGGCACATATGCCAAACATAATTATTTGGGTTAATCATGTGTTATATATGTGTGACTTTGGAAGGGTTAATACATTCATCAGTGTGTTTCTTTACTGTAGTCTCTCACCAGCTGATCCAAAGTGATGATGGCCATGTGTTATTTTTGAGCCAGTGGTGTAAATACAAGGGCCTTCTGCACCCCACAAAATTTACACAAACCCTGTCACATTGAGAACTAGGTCACACCCAAGGTTCATCTAATGTCACCTTACATTGGTGGTTATTGTCCAGAAGTTGCCCATACTATATATTTAATATAATACATTAGGGTATTAACAACGTACCTACACCTGTTATGTTGTGTTCATTTATGACATCCTTCTCACTGCCCACCAATGTTAGGATATGTCAGTGTTATGTGAAACTTGATCATTGTTCATCTCAAAGTGTTATATATATAGGTAATGGAAAGTGAACTAGAGCAACGAGCAAGCAATACACTATAGATTACACTGATCTCCCTACACTGATTGCTACTGCCAATATCAATGCCATATTGAATCCTAGGACTGCTAATACCTTGAGTGTTGAGTCACACTTATGCGATGTGGGAAGTCTGCGACTTTGCATCCTTCCTGCATCGCATAAGGGTGACCCCCCACTAACTTTTTCCACAGGATTGTATTACACAAGTCTGAAGCACTGTGCCATCCAATCCTGATACATCAGAAATAAAGGGTCATGTGCGACTTGTGTGCGTGTTCAGTGCGAATGTAGCCATACAAAGTGTATGTCTCAATTCGCACTGCACTCGCACAAAAGTCTCACATGATGCATTTATTCAGCTGCATCAGGATAGGATTGCACAGTCATTCCCACTTGTATGATCCGATCCTGTATGAAATGTCAGATCGCACTGTGATATGCGTTTAAACGGTTGGGATCTTTAACATTTCATTGACACCTCCAGCAACTCGCATATGGCAGTGTCCAAAATGCTTTCATTAACATGTAAATATGGAATAGGACAGACATCATACATTTAATGCTTCTTTACACAGCTTTAGACCTCGACCCCCCAACGAAAGTCAAATAAAGAATGGAACACACATTGTTGAATGTACAAAATTTTTTGTAAGAAACATTCACAGGGTTAGGGTTAGGGTGTTTTCAAGTGTTTTTCCCAAACGTGGGTACACTCTTAACAACTGAGTGTCATCAAGATATCATAAAAGATTACAAAACATTTGTAATAAAAGGAACCAATAAAAACATAAAAAACGTATTAAAAATTTTTTAAAATTTGGCAATCATGTCCACAAAATTGCGCATTTTGGATTGCAATGCCGTTGCTGTTTCCTTGATTTGCTCGAGGTCTGAGCAACATTGGAGTGCCTCACGTGTTAATTTTGCTAAAGTGCAAGTAGGTAAATCATGATCTGTAAAAAAATATACAACTGAGTCAATGTGAATCCCCTACATGAGGTCATAATAGAGAAACATTTGGTGTCCAGGTTATTTTTAATTACTCTCGAGTTAATACCTACCCTGTTCTTATGCTCTTTTGCCCTAGGCTCTTCTTCTTCCTCCTGTCCTCCTCTGACCCTGTTGCTGATGATTCTGCCGGTCTCCTGAGCTTACTATATATTCATTAGGGGTGTGAACGCATGATGACGTCATTGTGAGGGCATGGTCGTAATATATATATATTAAGCTGCAGAGAACTGAAACGGGCAGAATGCACGGCAACAGCATTGGAGGAGGACAGGAGGAAGAAGAAGAGCCTAGGGCAAAAGAGCAGACAACATAAGAGCAGAAGATTGGACAGCAGAAGAGTGGAGAGGAGAAGATCCAAAGAGCAGAGTGGAGAAGACCAGATGAAGATATTTAAGAACATTTCATAAACGTCTCCTGTCGTTATTCACATACACTTCCATTTATGTGTTTAATGTGTAGGGGTACTATGTACCCCATACCCATTCACACAGTGATTGGGGTCTGGGATCTGGGGGCCACCCTTTGTTAAAGGTTGCTTCCAAAGTCCTAGGAACCCCCTGGCCGCATGACCCCCCAAAACCACCAGACATGGTTGTGGGGATGAGGCCCTTGTCCTCCTCTACATGGGAGCAAGGTGCTTTTGGGTGTGCGATGCAGAGGCCCCCTGGCCCAAAGCAACAAAACCCCCCCATGTTGAGGGCATGTGTCCTGCTGTGGTCCAGGGGGTGTTTGGTCCGCTTGCTCGTTCTCTTTCCTGGCCTGACCAGCTGCATGCTTGGATAAGGGTCTGGTAGGGGTTTTGGGGGTAACCCACGCTGTCTTTTTGTTGTGGGCATACCCTCAAACTCAATTCCACACACAAAAGGCCTGGTGGTGAACTTGGGGGGACACCCACCGTGGGTTATTCATTTTTTTGGTGTAGTTCCCCCTCAAAAATCTTCACAGCGCAAGTGGCCCCGCAAGTCAGAGCATCCTGATCCGACTTACGGTGCAACTTCCATTCAAATAAAGAGGCTCCCATAGGGAACTAGTGTTGACAATTGGAGGCTAAAAATAACACTGATAAAAATCATTATGAAAAAACCTACGTGGGCACACAATTGGCTCTCTGACACTTGGTCCGGGATCCTCCACATTTTCTGATGTGGCTTCCACACTGCTTGGCAAGTTGCTCGGAGATCTGGGTTCTGACCTGGCTGGGGATGCCACGTCCTCGCATGACGCAACATCTGCAATGTAAATTTGTAAGGGAATACAAGAATATAAGGTTAAACAATCATTGCAAATACATATATTTCTATGATCCCACTACACCAAAATCTGTGCCTACCAACCTTCTTGTTGCTCTGGTGTCTGGTCACTTGTTGTCTCCACCAGAATCACCTCAGGAATAATGTCTTCATCTACATAATACAAAAAATTGGCCATATCATAAAAGTCACAAGAGGTACATTTGTTAGGACATGGTGCCCTGCTTGATAGCTCTTTTAGTAACAAATATAAAGACATGTACATGGTTATCTACGAAAAATATGGTACATTAATGTTTGACAGTGCATAGGAACCAATTACCTTTAGTCGAATCTGTGCCACCATCTGGGCCCATGTCCTCATCTTCTTCCGCAACTGCAGATGGAGCTGCCAAACCTCTCCTCCTCCTTTCCCATTGTTTGGCACGGAGTTTACGTTTTTCTCCTATTTAAAGGTTTGAATAATAATCTGTGATTAATAGGAATGTTTGCAGAGAAGATTCGTGCAGGAAAGAACGTTCGTTGCAACACAATACATATATTTTTAACTATGGCTTCCTGACTTTTAATGTCATATACTAAAACATCAACAATAGATCGATCTAATCACGACATGACAACTAAAATGAGTAGGGTTGAGCGAACACCTAGATGTCCGTGTTCGACGGGTTCGGCCGAACTTTAAAAAAAAGTCCGGGTCCGTGTCCCGGACTTTTACCGAACTTTTCCCGGACACCGAACCCCATTGAAGTCAATGGGGACCCGAACTTTAAGGCACTAAAATGGCTCTAAAACACCAAAGGAAAGGGCTAGAGTGCTGCAAATGGCAGCAAAACGTAATTAAGAGCATGGCAAGTGCTCTGCAAACAAATGTGGATAGGGAAATAACTTAAAACAACAAAAAAAAACAGAAAAATAAAACAATGTTCTTCTTCATCTCTGAAGGACGAGGCCCATATGGAGTAGGAGGGAGGTTGAGGTGGTGGTGGATGTGGCGGTGACTAGACATATGCCGGTTTTCGGTAATTCGATATATCGCGGTATTGCATAGCCACGGTATTGTTATTGTGGCATTTTTAAAATACCGAGTTTCTCTGTCAAGTCTGCCTGACTTGTGAATTGATACATTTCAGTGAGCTGGATGACTCATTCACTCACTCA
Organism: Pelophylax lessonae; assembly: GCF_965119305.1. Classification (NCBI taxonomy): domain Eukaryota; kingdom Metazoa; phylum Chordata; class Amphibia; order Anura; family Ranidae; genus Pelophylax; species Pelophylax lessonae. The sequence goes on along the minus strand of NC_138770.1, from coordinate 222,773,852 downwards.
GCTAACACCTTTCAGCATTAAGTCTCCTAACTATAAACAAAAATGATTACATTTGTATCTTTTCCTTCCCTCTGCCAGGGAGAAAGGAAGTTTAACCTCTTAAAGACTGGATCTTTTTCTGACACTTGCTGCTTGCAAGTTAAAATCAGTTTTTTTTTTGCTAGAAAAGTACTTAGAACCCCCAAACATTTTATATATTTTTTTAGCAGAGACCCTACAGAATAAAATGGCGATTGTTGTAATATTTTATGTCACACTGTATTTGCGCAGCAGTCTTTCAAACGCAATGATTAGACTTTAATGAATAAAAAAAAAAAAAAAAAAAACGTAACAGTAAAGTTATCCCAATTTTTTTTTTTTTTGTTACACAGAGAATCGTGAGAGAATCGTGATCTTTATTCCAAGCTAAAAAATCGTGATTCTCATTTTGGCCAGAATCGTGCAGCTCTAATAAATATATATATACACACACACACGCCTAGCAGCCCACATTACATTATTATATAGCCATCAAGCAGTGTCTGGCCTACCTGGTGATGACTGGTCCTGGCGCTCTGATCCGATGGCCTGGTCTTTAAAGGGGCAAATCCTTGCGATCCAGAAGTGGTTAAACCTGCAGGAGGACCGGTGTTTTTATCTATTAATGACTTTACTATTGCTTTAGGCCTGGTTCACATGTATGCGGGTTGGTGGTTCACATGTATGCGGGTTGGCGGTTCACATGTATGCGGGTTGGCGGCCCACATTTGCACAGGCATAGCAGCCCATTGATTTGAACGGGCTGCTATGCCCTCATTTTCCGCAGAAAAAAGGTGCATGCAGCATTTTTTTTAAATTCAGTGGCCTTGAAATCCATCCTGCTTTTGCACCATGCGACTAACCTGCAGTTCCTGCTCTGGCAAGCTTTCTGCATTTTTTGTATACGTGGGCACGGCATTTAAAAATAAACAGTTTGCGTGTGCAGCAACGGCAGGTAAGTCGCATGGTGCAAAAGAAGGATGGATTTCATGGCCACTGCATTTTTTTAAATTCTGCATGCACCTTTTTTCAGCTGAAAACGCAGGCATAGCAGCTCAAGCCCATTCACATCAATGGGCTGCTATGCCTGTGCAAATGTGGGCCCCCAACCCGCATACATGTGAACCAGGCCTAAAGCAATAGTAAAGTCATTAATAGATAAAAACACCGGTCCTCCTGCAGGTTTAACCAATTAATGACTTTACTATTGCTTTAGGCCTGGTTCACATGTATGCGGGTTGGGGGCCCACATTTGCACAGGCATAGCAGCCCATTGATGTGAATGGGCTTGAGCTGCTATGCCTGCGTTTTCAGCTGAAAAAAGGTGCATGCAGAATTTAAAAAAATGAAGTGGCCATGAAATCCATCCTTCTTTTGCACCATGCGACTTACCTGCCGTTGCTGCACACGCAAACTGTTTATTTTTAAATGCCGTGCCCACGTATACAAAAAATGCAGAAAGCTTGCCAGAGCAGGAACTGCAGGTTAGTCGCATGGTGCAAAAGCAGGATGGATTTCAAGGCCACTGAATTTTAAAAAAATGCTGCATGCACCTTTTTTCTGCGGAAAATGAGGGCATAGCAGCCCATTCAAATCAATGGGCTGCTATGCCTGTGCAAATGTGAACCACCAACCCGCATACATGTGAACCAGGCCTAAAGCAATAGTAAAGTAATTTATAAACAACACCTCCTTCAGGTTTAACCACTTCTTGACCACAAGGATTTGCCCTCTTAATGACCAGGCCATCGGATCGGAGCCGAGCGCCAGAACCAGTTATCACCAGTTAGGCCAGACACTGCTTGATGACCTATTTTAGGCCTGGTTCACAGAGTCTGTACTGACTGACTATATAATAATGTGCATAAGTGAACCAAAGCCCCTAAATTCAGCAATGAAATTGAAGTGAGGTGGAAATTTAATAATTTAAATTTAATAATAGAATACCGTGATAATACCGTATACCGTGGCAAAACCTTAATCAATTAATCGCAGCATGAAAATCTGATACCGTCACAAGCCTAGCGGTGACATAGGCGTGCGCACAGGGTGTGCTGGGTGTGCCTGGGCACACCCTAATCACCTAGGGCACATAGCATTGCCAGTGAGGAGATGGGAAAGATCTCCCTGGGACCTGCTCTGCTCTATTTCTCCTTGCCTACAGGTACATGGCCCCGATACATTACTCTCCCTGCTGGCAAACACATGCATGTGTATTTCAACTTTGGGGTGCACACCTTAATGCAATAGGCTGCGCACACCTATGGGCGGTGTAGGTGGAAGCGGCGGTGGAGGAGGACCAGGGCCGGATTAACAGCATCATGGGCTTGGTGCTGAGGATTTTGAAGGGCCTTAAGGGCCGTGCCTTGCCATGCACCCAGAGGAGGAAGGGTGCAGCCATGCATGCCTAATTCAACATGGGATGCTGTCTCTGAAGCCCATAAACACATCCATGCATCGCCAACTGTCCCTCCTTGTCCGGCCTTCACGCTGTGTGGGGAGGTTCTGAGGGTGCTGCCTGGGGAAGCGAGCATAGAAGCCAGACTTCTGTGTTTACAAGTGACAGAAGAGCGGTAACAGTGAATATGGCCAACCCGGGGCCTATATAAAAGGTAGGGGCCTGGAGCTGCAGCTCCAATAGCCCCTACATTAATCTGGCCCTGAGGAGGAGGACGAGGTAGCCAACACTGCTTCTTTTCAAAAATTTTAAATGAGGGTACACCCCAAAAGAGTGAGAAAGAGCAAAAATGGAACAATGGGTGGGTAAGGTCGGTATCCATTGCTATTCTGCATAAGGTACGGAAAAGTCCCGTGGGATCCATGCCTGGTTCATTTTAATGAACGTGAGCTTGTCCACATTGTCTCTGGACAGGCGGCTGCGCTTGTCTGTTATAACGCCCTCAGCCGTGCTAAATACCCGTTCAGATAATACACTGGCTGCAGGGCACGCCAGCACCTCCAAGGCGTAAAGGGCAAGCTCAAGCCATGTGCCCAATTTGGAGACCCAGAAGTTGAAGGGGGCAGACCCGTCATTCACTACATGTAGGCGTGTGCACACATACTGCTCCACCATGTTGGTAAAATGCTGCCTCCTGCTAAGACGTTCCATCTGAGCTGCTGGTGCTGCTGTTTGTTGTGGCGTGCTGACAAAGCTTTTCCACATTTCGGCCATGCTAACCCTGCCTTCTGAGGTGCTGGCGGTGCCCTGGTTGCGTTGGCGACCTCCTCCTCCTCCTCCTCTGCCTTGTGCTTCCACTGTGGCCCCGCTGTCAGATGGGAATGCCAGCAGCATGGCGTCTACCAGCGTGCGCTTGTACTCGCGCATCTTGCGATCGCGCTCCAGTGAGTGAATTAAGGACGGTACGTTGTCCTTGTAACGGGGATCCAGCAGCGTGGCCACCCAGTAATCAGCACAAGTTAGAATGTGGGCAACTCGGCGGTCGTTGTGGAGACACTGCAGCATGTAATCGCTCATGTGTGCCAGGCTGCCCAGAGGCGACGAAAGGCTGTCCTCTGTGGGAGGTGTATCGTCCGTGTCCTCTGTATCCCCCCAGCCACGCACCAGTGATGGCCATGAGCTGGCCTGGGTGCCACCCTGCTGTGAACATGGTTCCATCTCCTCCTCCAGCTCCTCCTCCTCCTCATCCTCCTCATCCTCCAGAACTGTGCCCCTGCTGGACAATTGCGTCCCTGGCGTTTGCGTGTGCAGGAACCCACCCTCGGAGCCCCTTGCGAATGACTGCCCTGAAAGCCTTGGAAATGTTACCTCTTCATCCTCCTCCTCCTCCTCATCCTGTGCCACATCCTCTTCCATCATCGCCCGAATTGTTTTTTCAAGGAGGCATAGAAGTGGGATAGTTAAGCTGAGAACGGCGTCATTGCCACTGGCCATGTTGGTGGAGTACTCAAAACAGCGCAACAAGGCACACAGGTCTCGCATGGAGGCCCAGTTAAATTAAATAGCGGAATAGAAAATATGATCCAAAAAAAGTGTATGTATATCACACGTACACAACCACACTGGGCCCCAATTACTATTGTTTGTACCCCTAAAAGGCTAGATGAGGAGTAGGGGGAGTATGGAACAGGCAGCACCCTCAAACCTTCAGAAGTATGAGATGAACCCCAACAACTTGGAAAGGTGGATCTCTCTCACACGTACCGACACAGACTATCCCGCAATTCAATTGATCCTCAAAGGTTTTTATTGAATAGCGGAATAGGAAATATGATCAAAAAAAGTGTATGTATCTCGCACGTACACAACCACACTAGGCCCCAATTACTATTGTTTGTACCCCTAAAAGGCTAGATGAGGAGTAGGGGGGGTATGGAACAGGCAGCACCCTCAAACCTTCAGAAGTATGAGATGAACCCCAACAACTTGGAAAGGTGGATCTCTCTCACACGTACCGACACAGACTATCCCCCAATTTAACTGATCCCCAAAGGTTTTTGATTAAATAGCGGAATAGAAAATATGATCCAAAAAAAGTGTATGTATATCACACGTACACAACCACACTAGGCCCCAATTACTATTGTTTGTACCCCTAAAAGGCTAGATGAGGAGTAGGGGGAGTATGGAACAGGCAGCACCCTCAAACCTTCAGAAGTATGAGATGAACCCCAACAACTTGGAAAGGTGGATCTCTCTCACACGTACCAACACAGACTATCCCCCAATTTAACTGATCCCCAAAGGTTTTTGATTAAATAGCGGAATAGAAAATATGATCCAAAAAAAGTGTATGTATATCACACGTACACAACCACACTAGGCCCCAATTACTATTGTTTGTACCCCTAAAAGGCTAGATGAGGAGTAGGGGGAGTATGGAACAGGCAGCACCCTCAAACCTTCAGAAGTATGAGATGAACCCCAACAACTTGGAAAGGTGGATCTCTCTCACACGTACCGACACAGACTATCCCGCAATTCAATTGATCCTCAAAGGTTTTTATTGAATAGCGGAATAGGAAATATGATCAAAAAAAGTGTATGTATCTCGCACGTACACAACCACACTAGGCCCCAATTACTATTGTTTGTACCCCTAAAAGGCTAGATGAGGAGTAGGGGGGGTATGGAACAGGCAGCACCCTCAAACCTTCAGAAGTATGAGATGAACCCCAACAACTTGGAAAGGTGGATCTCTCTCACACGTACCGACACAGACTATCCCCCAATTTAACTGATCCCCAAAGGTTTTTGATTAAATAGCGGAATAGAAAATATGATCCCAAAAAAGTGTATGTATATCACACGTACACAACCACACTGGGCCCCAATTACTATTGTTTGTACCCCTAAAAGGCTAGATGAGGAGTAGGGGGAGTATGGAACAGGCAGCACCCTCAAACCTTCAGAAGTATGAGATGAACCCCAACAACTTGGAAAGGTGGATCTCTCTCACACGTACCAACACAGACTATCCCCCAATTTAACTGATCCCCAAAGGTTTTTGATTAAATAGCGGAATAGAAAATATGATCCCAAAAAAGTGTATGTATATCACACGTACACAACCACACTAGGCCCCAATTACTATTGTTTGTACCCCTAAAAGGCTAGGAGTAGGGGGAGTATGGAACAGGCAGCACCCTCAAACCTTCAGAAGTATGAGATGAACCCCAACAACTTGGAAAGGTGGATCTCTCTCACACGTACCAACACAGACTATCCCCCAATTTAACTGATCCCCAAAGGTTTTTGATTAAATAGCGGAATAGAAAATATGATCCCAAAAAAGTGTATGTATATCACACGTACACAACCACACTAGGCCCCAATTACTATTGTTTGTACCCCTAAAAGGCTAGGAGTAGGGGGAGTATGGAACAGGCAGCACCCTCAAACCTTCAGAAGTATGAGATGAACCCCAACAACTTGGAAAGGTGGATCTCTCTCACACGTACCAACACAGACTATCCCCCAATTTAACTGATCCCCAAAGGTTTTTGATTAAATAGCGGAATAGAAAATATGATCCCAAAAAAGTGTATGTATATCACACGTACACAACCACACTAGGCCCCAATTACTATTGTTTGTACCCCTAAAAGGCTAGGAGTAGGGGGAGTATGGAACAGGCAGCACCCTCAAACCTTCAGAAGTATGAGATGAACCCCAACAACTTGGAAAGGTGGATCTCTCTCACACGTACCAACACAGACTATCCCCCAATTTAACTGATCCCCAAAGGTTTTTGATTAAATAGCGGAATAGAAAATATGATCCCAAAAAAGTGTATGTATATCACACGTACACAACCACACTAGGCCCCAATTACTATTGTTTGTACCCCTAAAAGGCTAGGAGTAGGGGGAGTATGGAACAGGCAGCACCCTCAAACCTTCAGAAGTATGAGATGAACCCCAACAACTTGGAAAGGTGGATCTCTCTCACACGTACCAACACAGACTATTCCCCAATTTAACTGATCCCCAAAGGTTTTTGATTAAATAGCGGAATAGAAAATATGATCCCAAAAAAGTGTATGTATATCACACGTACACAACCACACTAGGCCCCAATTACTATTGTTTGTACCCCTAAAAGGCTAGGAGTAGGGGGGAGTATGGAACAGGCAGCACCCTCAAACCTTCAGAAGTATGAGATGAACCCCAACAACTTGGAAAGGTGGATCTCTCTCACACGTACCAACACAGACTATCCCCCAATTTAACTGATCCCCAAAGGTTTTTGATTAAATAGCGGAATAGAAAATATGATCCCAAAAAAGTGTATGTATATCACACGTACACAACCACACTAGGCCCCAATTACTATTGTTTGTACCCCTAAAAGGCTAGGAGTAGGGGGAGTATGGAACAGGCAGCACCCTCAAACCTTCAGAAGTATGAGATGAACCCCAACAACTTGGAAAGGTGGATCTCTCTCACACGTACCAACACAGACTATCCCCCAATTTAACTGATCCCCAAAGGTTTTTGATTAAATAGCGGAATAGAAAATATGATCCCAAAAAAGTGTATGTATATCACACGTACACAACCACACTAGGCCCCAATTACTATTGTTTGTACCCCTAAAAGGCTAGGAGTAGGGGGGAGTATGGAACAGGCAGCACCCTCAAACCTTCAGAAGTATGAGATGAACCCCAACAACTTGGAAAGGTGGATCTCTCTCACACGTACCAACACAGACTATCCCCCAATTTAACTGATCCCCAAAGGTTTTTGATTAAATAGCGGAATAGAAAATATGATCCCAAAAAAGTGTATGTATATCACACGTACACAACCACACTAGGCCCCAATTACTATTGTTTGTACCCCTAAAAGGCTAGGAGTAGGGGGAGTATGGAACAGGCAGCACCCTCAAACCTTCAGAAGTATGAGATGAACCCCAACAACTTGGAAAGGTGGATCTCTCTCACACGTACCAACACAGACTATCCCCCAATTTAACTGATCCCCAAAGGTTTTTGATTAAATAGCGGAATAGAAAATATGATCCCAAAAAAGTGTATGTATATCACACGTACACAACCACACTAGGCCCCAATTACTATTGTTTGTACCCCTAAAAGGCTAGGAGTAGGGGGAGTATGGAACAGGCAGCACCCTCAAACCTTCAGAAGTATGAGATGAACCCCAACAACTTGGAAAGGTGGATCTCTCTCACACGTACCAACACAGACTATCCCCCAATTTAACTGATCCCCAAAGGTTTTTGATTAAATAGCGGAATAGAAAATATGATCCCAAAAAAGTGTATGTATATCACACGTACACAACCACACTAGGCCCCAATTACTATTGTTTGTACCCCTAAAAGGCTAGGAGTAGGGGGGAGTATGGAACAGGCAGCACCCTCAAACCTTCAGAAGTATGAGATGAACCCCAACAACTTGGAAAGGTGGATCTCTCTCACACGTACCAACACAGACTATCCCCCAATTTAACTGATCCCCAAAGGTTTTTGATTAAATAGCGGAATAGAAAATATGATCCCAAAAAAGTGTATGTATATCACACGTACACAACCACACTAGGCCCCAATTACTATTGTTTGTACCCCTAAAAGGCTAGGAGTAGGGGGAGTATGGAACAGGCAGCACCCTCAAACCTTCAGAAGTATGAGATGAACCCCAACAACTTGGAAAGGTGGATCTCTCTCACACGTACCAACACAGACTATCCCCCAATTTAACTGATCCCCAAAGGTTTTTGATTAAATAGCGGAATAGAAAATATGATCCCAAAAAAGTGTATGTATATCACACGTACACAACCACACTAGGCCCCAATTACTATTGTTTGTACCCCTAAAAGGCTAGGAGTAGGGGGAGTATGGAACAGGCAGCACCCTCAAACCTTCAGAAGTATGAGATGAACCCCAACAACTTGGAAAGGTGGATCTCTCTCACACGTACCAACACAGACTATCCCCCAATTTAACTGATCCCCAAAGGTTTTTGATTAAATAGCGGAATAGAAAATATGATCCCAAAAAAGTGTATGTATATCACACGTACACAACCACACTAGGCCCCAATTACTATTGTTTGTACCCCTAAAAGGCTAGATGAGGAGTAGGGGGAGTATGGAACAGGCAGCACCCTCAAACCTTCAGAAGTATGAGATTGTGTTCACTGTACCCCACAAAGATTGAGTTCACTGCACCCCACAATGATTGTGTTCACTGCACCCCACAAAGATTGTGTTCACTGCACCTCACAAAGATTGTGTTCACTGTACCCCCCAAAGATTGTGTTCACTGCACCCCACAAAGATTCTGTTCACTGTACCCCACAAAGATTGTGTTCACTGCACCCCAAAAAGATTGTGTTCACTGCACCCCAAAAAGGATGTTGTTCACTGCACCCCAAAAAGGATGTTGTTCACTCCACCCCAAAAAGATTGTGTTCACTGCACCCCACAAAGATTGTGTTCACTGCACCCCAAAAAGATTGTGTTCACTGCACCCCAAAAATGATTTTGTTCACTGCACCCCAAAAAGGATTTTGTTCACTGCACCCCAAAAAGGATGTTGTTCACTCCACCCCAAAAAGATTGTGTTCACTGCACCCCAAAAAGATTGTGTTCACTGCACCCCACAAAGGATTTTGTTCACTGCACCCCAAAAAGATTGTGTTCACTGCACCCCAAAAAGGATGTTGTTCACTGCACCCCAAAAAGGATTTTGTTCACTGCACCCCAAAAAGATTGTGTTCACTGCACCCCACAAAGGATTTTGTTCACTGCACCCCACAAAGATTGTGTTCACTGCACACCAAAAAGGATTGTGTTCACTGCACCCCAAAAAGATTTTGTTCACTGCACCCCAAAAAGATTGTGTTCACTGCAGCCCAAAAAGATTGTGTTCACTGCAGCCCAAAAAGATTGTGTTCACTGCAGCCCAAAAAGATTGTGTTCACTGCAGCCCAAAAAGATTGTGTTCACTGCAGCCCAAAAAGATTGTGTTCACTGCAGCTCACACACAGAAAAATGGATGTGGATCACTGACACCTGCCTATCTCCAATCCCACACCACACAGCAATATCGATTGTAGTTTGTAGAACACAGTTTCCCTAAAATTCAGCAGACTCTGTCCCTAACAGGATTGAGAAGAGATCGTAGATCAGGATTGAGTGCAGACCCCACCCCCCACACAGCAATATCGATTGTAGTTTGTAGAAGACACTGACCCTATAATTCAGCAGACTCTATCCCTAAAATGCCTACAACTCGCCCTGCCTAAACACTCCGACCTGTCCCTCAATTCTATCCGGACACAAATGGTTTTTTCCTGCCTATCTTTCCCTAATCAGCAGCCAGCACGTTGATGTGTGCTCTGTCCCTGAATTTAAGCAGCATAATGACGCCGCTGCGGCTGCCTCGAACTTATAAAGACTTGGTCACATGCTTCAGACGGCCAATCACAGCTACTGAGACATTTGCAGGCATGGCTGGGATGGCTTAAGGCACACCAGTTAAACGATTGTTGATTGGCTGTTGAAAGCCCGCCATGAAAAGAGCGCCAAAGCATGCAAAACCCGGAAATAAAACGACCGAACACGGATTTTTACCCGAACATACAGTAAAGTGTCCGTGTCCGTGTTCGGGTACAAAAAATCCAATTATTCGGTACGAACACGAATAATACAGTCCGTGTTCGCTCAACACTAAAAATGAGTAATCTAACTTTTTACATAGACATTATAATCTAGACATGTTAATACAACATACACAAAATTATAAAAAACAGATTGCATGTTTAAACCAAAAAAAAAAAAAAAAAACTTACTTTTTTTCAGAATCCGATGGATTTGGGAAAGCTGATCCTGCTCATGGTGTTTGAGGTCGGACCACCTTTTCCGAATCTGATCTTTCGATCGCTCCACACCGAATTTTTTTTGCAAACAGGCCACCACCTTATCCATGATGCCATCTTTCCTGGCATTGGGCCGATCGTAATTTGCCAACTTTCCATCATAGTCCATTTTTTCTAAAATGGAGACCATCTCCACCATTTCTGCCTTTGTCATGGGTGTAGCCCTTGATTTTCGGGTGGCCCAATCACTTCTGCCCACACTAATTGAGCTCTCAGATCGTTGAGACATGGTTCGTAATTAAAAAATGATTGTTCCACTGCCTCAGGTATGTGTGTCGCATGTAGGCCTGATCTTCGGCACGTACACACCCCTGCACAAGCCCGCCACTGGAGGAGGAGTTGACGCATGCGCTGTATTTAAAGGACGCCAGATCTTTCGGCCGACGATTCGCTAGCGGACATATCGAGGGTTGGAGCACGATCGAACGGCGAATCACGACTTTTCCCCACAAACAAAGGTACGACTATTTGATTAGAAAGTGTGTGTTTTGGGCCCTATACAGCTTTTATTAGGAATATCTTTATTATGTCCCAAAATACATGCTATTTTAATATGTTTTGTGTTGTGTTGTGTCTTGCAGGCATATACTGTCCTGCAAAATGGTGGACAATTACACCACCCACAACTTTCTCATCAGTTTCATTGATGAGTACAGGCAACTGCCGTGTTTGTGGCAAGTCAAGTCGGCTGAATATAAAAATAAGAACCTAAAAAAACAGGCCATTGACCATTTAGTGGCCTTCTACAAGCCCGTCTGTCCTGGGGCAAATGTGGAGTATGTACGGCGAAAAATTAACAGTATTCGCACTGCCTACAGGCGGGAGGTTAAGAAAATTAAAGAGTCCACCCAGTCTGGAGCAGCTGCACAAAATGTACATGTACCACGGCTGTGGTACTTTGATAACCTGCGGTTCCTGGCAGACACCTTGGAATCCAGGCCATCCATCTCAACACTGCCTTCTACTTCGGCAGAGGGCTCAGTGTCTGTTGATCCAAGCCAGGATGAAGATATCCTGGAGGAGAGTTTTACTCAGGTATGGCATTTCACTATATAATGTCTGCTAAAAATGTAATCATGTAACAAAATTATAAGCTAAACCATAATTGACCCTTTATGTAAACTGGCATAGCAAGGGGTTGGCATGACAGGCAACCGCCAGGGGCGCAGGCCAAGGGGGTGGGTCGCAAAAACATTGGCATTGTTTTATTGATTTTTTGAACAATCTACTCAGCCTGCACACCCCAGAACCCCCAGTTTGCAGGCAGATTCATGCAGGTGTAAAACATTGAGAGCTGATTCATGCAGGTGTAAAACATTGAGAGCAGCTGAGCCAAAAGACCAGGAGACTGAGACTGCCTCTCACTGCATCCCCAGCACACCTCCGGTCTTACAAACACTGCTGCATCCCCAGCACACCTCTGGTCCTAACAAACACTGCTGTAGCCTCAGCATTCCTCTGGCTCAACCTTTTTTAAAACAAAACTAACAAACTAACAGCTCCTGCAAATGATACATCCATCCTTGCTTCCATGTTTCTGGTCTCTCACTCTGGGTCAGCAAGGCAGGTGGCTTCCTTATTCCTGTTTCCCTGCACCGCTTCCCCCTCAATGCCCTACATCAAGCCCTCTGCAAGTTCAGGCCCCTCTCTCTTTGCAACCCCCCTCCTCTCTCTCTCACAACCCCTCTTTCTCTCCCTCTCCCTATCTCTCACCCCTCTCTTTCTTGTTTTTCACACCTGAGACAATGATTGCCCACTAGAGAGCTCTACACTGGGCAAACAAGGGACAAATGAAAAACATTTAATGCCCTTTTATATTTTTTTTTTGGGGGGGGGGGGGTTACATTTTTACATTGATCTTGGGGGGGGGGGGGTTGTTGCCAAATACAGCTCCTCAACAAGGGCACTGGAGACCCTAGATACGCCACTGTATGTAAAGTCTGCTATTTGTTCACAATAATATAACAAACATGCATTTTTATATACACTATAATATTCTAATCAATTGTTCATTTCATCAACAGGGAAGTGTCACTGAGGAGGAGCCAGGTTGCAGCCAGGAGCCTGGGGAGCCTGCGGAGCCTGTGGAACTATTTCCACCACCACCTCCTCCTGCCAAACGGAGGCAAAAGAGGAAACACATCGACGACATCACCAATGAATTTATACAGGAGGCCACCATAGCCCTACGTAGGAAACCGGAGGCCAATGAGTCCTTCGGCAACATCACGGGCAAAATTTTAGATAAGGTGGACCTCAGGCAGTGTCAGTATGCCCGCAAAATTATTCTGGATGTCCTGCAAAAGGCGGAAAACGGCATCCTTAATGAGCACAGCCATGCATGCCAGGAGCACCCATGCCCTCCACCTCCACCTCCACAACAGCCACCACCTCGCCAAATGCCACATGGCCAGTGGCAATATGGCCAGCAGGATCCAAACCTGCCCTCATGGCAGCCTGATTACAGTTACCAGCAACTTTAATTTTTGTAACCCCCTATTATTTATTTTACCCCTGTTTGGCAGTTTCTAATTTAATTTAGTCCAAATGGACCTTTTTTATGTTTGTTTTTTTAATACGGAGAGTATTAATGTTTTCTTTTGTTTTTTCAGAGATCCAAAAAATAAAGAAAATTGTAAATTAAAAATGGCCTATCTGAATTTGTTAACATGTTTAATATTGTGCATAACCTGAAAAATATGTTTTAGACATTAATTCATACAAGAATAAAGGGTCATATCAATAGTTAGATCTTTGCTGTGCAAAAAAAAAAAATAATGGTGAAGAGTTAAAATTATTTAATTATAAAATTTGATAGAACAGATAGAATAGACAAACATTATCTTCATCATAACAGAACACATGCGTTTTTATTAGAAAAGTATGGCATTATGAGCAGCATCTTCCTTCTTCTCACATTTATCAAGATGAGCATGTGCTCCGCATTTCACCTATTTTTTGCACTGCCGCGAGACGAAAGTTCTTTCTGGATAAAATGTTGAGTTTACTAGAGAAAATACTTCCGGGACCTCATTTGGTTTGATCATGCGTGTTGGGATTTGTAGCTGTGTGTCGGCAGAATTCTGTACTGACTGGCGAACAATCGGACGTTCTGGTGTCGGCATACAAAAATTTCAATGCTTGCAAGACAGATTCTTGTCCGCAGAATGTGCGCTGATGGCTGTCGGAGGCACCATACTAACAAGCGTACAATCGGCAGATCTTTCGTCCACCGACGTTTGTATGCCGACGATCGGTACGTGTGTACGGGCCTTAACTTTCCCTTCTCACTATTGCGAGATCACATGTAACCTCCCATCATATGGAAAGATCCTGTCTGTGGTGTCAGATGAGATTACACCACTATGCTACCAGGATCTGTCTGAAGTATTCCTTGAGAAAAATGCTCAAGTGTTGCCTCCCCATAGGGACTATGATTGTTCTATCGATCTACTCCCTAATAGCAAATTGCCTTTCGGTCATGTTTATCCTCTTTCACAGGATGAACTTTCTCATCTCAAGGAATACTTGGATGAGAATTTGGCGAAAGGGTTCATCAGACCCTCTACTTCTTCCACAGCTGCAGGACTTTTCTTTGTCCGCAATAAGGATTCAAGTCTTAGGCCTATTATTGACTATAGGCAATTAAATACCATTACGATAAAGGATCGCTATCCTTTACCGCTCATCCCTGAACTCATTGAACAAGTGCGCGGAGCTACCTACTTTTCTAAATTGGACCTAAAAGGGGCATACAACCTAATCCGAATCCGTGACGGAGATGAGTGAAAGACAGCATTCAGAACCAGATACGGATTATTCGAATATCTTGTGATGCCTTTCGGGTTGTGTAATGCTCCCGCAGCTTTTCAACGATTCATAAATGACATCTTCAGAGACTTACTCGATGTTTGTGTTGTGGTATATCTGGACGATATACTTATCTATTCTCGATCTTTGTCTGAACATATAAAACATGTAAGACTTGTGTTGTCCAGATTACTCGCACACAATCTATATGTGAAATTAAAAAAATGCCTATTTCATAAAGAAGAAGTACTATTCCTAGGATACATCATATCTAAAACCGGAATCAAGATGGATATGAGCAAGATATCGTGTATTCTGGATTGGCCTATACCAACAACTCGTAAGGCATTACAACGATTCCTCGGATTTTCAAACTTCTATAGGAAGTTCATCAAGAACTTCTCTGCTATTGTGAGACCTCTCACACAACTTACAAGTATAAAGAAACCATTCAAATGTCAGAAGAAGCAAATGGAGCTTTCCGCTTGTTAAAATCAAGCTTTACTTCTGCTCCCATACTACGCCATCCAGACCCATCCCTCCAATATATCCTGGAGGTAGATGCGTCAAATATGGCAGTAGGAGCAGTTCTCTCCCAACGACCAACAAATACTTCACCACTCCACCCAGTTGCTTTCTTCTCTAAATCACTAAGCAGCCCAGAGGTGAATTACCTAGTGGGTGAAAAAGAGTTGCTTGCCATAAAACTGGCACTAGAGAATTGGCGACATCTACTTGAAGGTACTCGATTGCCAATACTCATATATACAGATCATAAAAATCTTCAATACCTTCAGACAAACAAAACTCTTTCCCACCGGCAGGTACGTTGGTCATTATTCTTCCTAAGATTCAACTTCCTAGTGACCTACACGCCTGCACATCCCACACTTCTTCCACCACGCATCCTACCATCAAGTAACCCAGTAGCCTCGGATTATCTTACCAAAATAAAAGACTCTCTGGGTTTGCTTAATACCACCATTTCACACGCTCATGGTCAACAGGAAAGCTACTACGACCTTCGTAGGAAACCTTCTCCTCGATATGCTATTGGGGATCTCGTGTGGCTATCGACAAAAAATTTGAGGTTAAAGATCCCTAGTAAAAAACTTGGACCTTTATTTCTGGGACCCTTCCCAATTAAGAAACTCATTGGAAAAGCTGCAGTGCAACTCACCTTACCGGCAGATCTCAGAATACATCCCATCTTTCATGTGTCGTTACTGAAACCACATGTTCCTAACCAAGGAATAAGGCCTACCATCTTGCCTCCACCTCCAGTACAAGTTGAAGGCGGAGAAGAATTTGAGATTAGGGAAATTTTGGATTCTTGTATCCACAGAGGAAAACTCCAATATCTCATAAGATGGAAGAACTATGGACCCCAAGACGACACCTGGTTGGATACTTCTGACGTTCACGCACCCAGGCTTATACGAAGGTTTCACTCCAAATACCCAGAGAAACCAGTGCTATAGGCCTTCCGGAGCCGGCCTTAAGGGGGGGGGGGGGTACTGTAAGATTCTGGTACCTTCGGTACCCTTATTGCCCATTTTCCTTTGCATATTGCGTCCCACCTTTTCAGTTAGGTGGAACGCATATACCTTTAAGCCGCATGACATCATCACTGAGCACCGCTCTGAGCGGCTATTTCAATCGCCGGCTTTCTCTCACAGGTTGTTCTTTCAACCCACATGCTTAACTGCCTTATGCTGCCGGAGCCTCCAGCTAATTTCCTTACCTGGAACAGACCGGAACCTCGCTATTGATCCCGTATCTCGCTACCGGATCACTCTCTTACTACCGGGCCCTTCTGCTTACTAACCCTGCTAGTGATAAGTACCCCACAGGGGATTCCTTCATAACAAACTTACACTATCTACTTCTGCACACTAAGGACTGTTACTATCTATGTATTACTAATTCTATCATCTGCACTGTTACATAGATTGCTAGCTCTTGAGTCTACTACCATCTATATCCTCGCACTAGGTTAGTCTCTCCTGTATATATCATCTGCTGTCCCCTACCACCTGTTACCATACATGATTACTAACCTATCTGCATTCTACCTATTACCATCTACTACTCTCCTGAACAATACTATCAAGTGCTTATCATTGCTATCACTGCTCACGCCTGTCCCTTCAGCACATCACCTCTATACTATCGTATACATCCTATCACTCCAGGAACATCTTATTGAGTGTATGTATATTTGCATGCTGAAGCAGGCCGGGCCACAATGATGAGTCTGGAGAGTTGGATCTGGTAATTCAACACATCTCTACACGACTACTGAGTGGAGATTCTGCAGCTGCAAATCCAGCTCACTAGAACAAAAACGCAGGAGCATTACAAGTACTCGAAACAGCGCAACAAGGCACACAGGTCTCACATGGTGGCCCAGTTATTGGTGGTGAAGTGATGCTGTTCTGCAGAGCGACTCACGGGTGCGTGCTGCAGCTGAAACTCAACTATGGCCTGCTGCTGCTCAAATAATCTTGGCCAGCATGTGCAAGGTGGAGTTCCACCTTGTGGGCACGTCACATATGAGGTGGTGAGCAGGAAGGTTGAAGTTACGCTGCATCGCTGACAGGCGAGCAAGAGCAGGGTGAGAACGCCGAAAGTGCGCACAGATGGCCCACACATTCTGCAGCAGCTCTGACATATCTGGGTAATTTCTAAGGAACCTCTCCACCACCAAATTCAGCACATGCACCAGGCAAGGGATGTGTGTCAAATCGGCTAGGCCCAGAGCTGCTACGAGATTTCGCCCGTTATCGCACACCACCAGGCCGGGCTTAAGGCTCACTGGCAGCAACCACTCATCAGTCTGCTGTTGAATGCCCCTCCACACCTCCTGTGCGGTGTGTGTTTTTTCACCCAAACAGGCAAGTTTTAAAACTGCCTGCTGTCATTTACCACTGGCTGTGCTGAAATTGGTGGCAAGGTGTTACGCTGGCAGGAACAGGAGGCGGTAGAGGATGAGGAAGCGGAGTAGGAGGAGTTAGGAACAGGAGGCAAACTGAAGCACCCTGCAATCCTGTGTGGTGGAAGCATATGCGCCAAACTGCTATCCGCCTCAGGCCCAGCCGCCACTGTATTTACCCAGTGTGCTGTTAGGGAGATATAACGTCCCTGACTGTGCTTACTGGTCCACGTATCCGTAGTTAGGTGGACCTTGCCACAGATGGCATTGCGCAGTGCACACCTGATTTTGTCACCCACTTGCTTGTGCAGGGAAGGGATGGCTTGCCTGGAAAAGTAGTGGTGGCTGGGCACGACGTACTGTGGGACAGCCACCGCCATAAGGCTTTTAAAACTCTGTGTCTCTACCAGCCGCAATGACAGCATTTCAAAGGCCAGGGATTTTGAAATGCTGACATTCAGGGCCAGGGATCGCAGGTGGGTAGGGGGGTACTTCCTCTTCCGCTCCAGTGTTTGGGAGATAGAAAGCTGAACGCTTCCATGGGACATTGTGGAGATGGTTGTTGGTGACCCAGGTGGTGGTGTTCCTGGTGGATCCTCTGTTTGCGGGGTGGCAGGTGCCACTGTCACTACAGAGGTGGGTGAAGAGGCCAAGACTGCAGCAGCAGAAGAGGAAGCAGGGGTAGCCAGGAACCTTTCTTAGTTTTTGAGGTGTGCACTCCACTGCAGCTCATGCTTTGCACTTAGATGCCTTGTCATGCAGGTTGTGCTCAGGTTGAGAAGATTTATGCCTCGCTTCAGGCTCTGATTGCACAGCGTGCAAACCACTTGTGTCCTGTCATCAGCACATTGTCTGAAGAACTGCCATGTTAGGGAACTCCTTTGAGCTGGCTTTGGTGTGCTTGGTCCCTTGCTGCGTTGGGCAGTAGCAGGCATAGTGTCTAGGGCACGACCGCTCCGCTTTTGCACCCTGCTCCATCTTCTGCTGTGCTGGTGGCTCTGTGCGACCACCACCTCTTCCTCCAAACTATTCAGGTCAACTGCATGATGTTCATTCCATGTGGGGTCAAGGACCTCATCGTCCTCCAAATCGTCTTCCACCCAGTCTTCACCCTGCCCTCCTTGTCGGGCTCCACAATTCGGAATTCTGCAGCAGTTGGCAGCTGTGTTTCGTCATCATCCAAGACGTGCTGTGATGGTCCTCCCATGTACTCATCTGGAGACATAAGTGGTTGGGCATCGGTGCACTCAATCTCTTCCACTTCTGGGGCAGGGCTAGGTGGATGGCCCTGGGAAACCATGCTAACAGAGTCATCAAAAAGAAGAAGAGACTGCTGCATGACTTGGGGCTCAGACTGCTTAGCTGATTTGCAAGGGGGTGAGGTGAAAGATTAATTGACATCGGCTGCAGGTGCCAACTCTGACCTTTCAGCAGAAGACTGGGTGGGAGACAGTGTGAAGGAACTGGAGGCACTGTCAGCAACCCAATCTACTGTCGCCTGTACTTGTTCTGGCTTCAACATTTGTAAAGGGGCATTAGGCCCTGCCAAATACTGCTGCAGGTTCTGTCGCCTACTCGCAGCTGATAAAGCTGAAGTTTCAGCTCTGTAGCATGTCCAGAACCAGAAAAAAAAGATTGTTTGTATTAGAACACTTTCTTTCAGGACAGGTAGTTAGTTTCTCTCCCGGTTTAATAGCAGGCATTTTTTGGGGTTCTTTGCAGTCAGGAAAAACATCTGAACATGTGTATAGTGGTACTGTGCACAAGTTCTGATGTTTTGCCTGCCTCCAAAACCCCCCAAAAAATGCCAGCAAAAACACACCTGGGCATTTTTTTTGATGCTAGCGTTTTTTTGGCATTTTTTTGGGTTCTTTTGAGGCAGGCAAAACATCTGAACATGTGTATAGGGGGTATATATAGACATATATGTCTGAATATATACCCCTAGACATATATAGGTGTGATAGTAGCAGAAATATATTCCTGTAAATGATTTCATTAGCGCAAGCATTTATTTCTGCTACTATCACACCTATATATGTCTAGGGGTATATATTCAGACATATATGTCTATATATACCCCCTATACACATGTTCAGATGTCATGTCTGACATCAAACATGTCCTCAAAAAAGCACTGGCAGTGGCAGCCCCTGCAGCATAAAAAATGCTTGCTGGTGAGAAGCCATAATCCTGTCCCGAAGCAACTCAGAGAAATTATCATTTCTCTATAGCGATAGCGGTCACCCTGCTATGGAAGGGTTTTGTCACCCTGCCATAGCAGTCACTGCCAGTTAACCCTACACTACACTACGGTCCCCTTACACTTAACACTTTCCCTACAGAAACTCAATTTTTGAAGCTAACTTAAGTGTAAAGGAGCACTCTAACTACACTAGATATCCCTTTCCTCACACTAAAAATAGCTAAATGACACTTTTAAAGTAAAATTAACAGAACTGCTTCCATTCTCTTCCATGTCCAGTATAACAATGCTAGGAATATGGCGGGGGCGATCTTATATACTGGGGGGCGTATTCACTAATGATTGGTCTAGGGACCCCCTAGTCACTCCAATCACATTCCTAGCATTCTCCTGCCCCCTCAATTGGCTTTTGCTAATGGTTCTGGTCCAATCACTGGCTTTTAAAGCCCATTTTCTGAAGCATTGCATTTTGGGCGGTTCTGGTTGCCGAATTCCGAACTTTTTGGGCAAAAAGTTCTAAATTCGGCCGAACCTTGAACACCCAATGTTCAGGTTGAACCAATGGTGGACCCGAACCGTTCGATCATCCCTAGTCCTCTCCTTGCAACAGGAGCTCCACCAGCAACACCACGACCCAGGCCACGTCCGTTATTTGACCTTGTCCTCATATTTATCTAATTTTGAATCTTCCCCCTAAATGGGTTTTTATTGATAAGTGGGATCTCACTGTACCATATGCAGAGTAGGCCGCAATTATTTTTTTTTCTCCTAAATGGGTTTTTATTGCAATGCGCAATACAACAGTATGCAATGGGTGTATCTCACTGTAACATATGCAGACTAGGCCGCAATTAACTTTTTTTTCCCCTAAATGGGTTTTTATTGCAATGCGCAATATAACAGTATGCAATGGGTGTATCTCACTGTACCATATGCAGACTAGGCCGCAATTAATTTCTTTTCCCCTAAATGGGTTTTTATTGCAAAGCGGAATACAACAACAGTATGCAATGGGTGTATCTCACTTTAACGTATGAATGAAAATCTGAAAAATAATTGTCCCCTTAATTGGTGCTGGTTGAATAGCAGATTTGAAATGCAGTGTCTAAACGCTGTAAGTCACAGTAAAATGTGAAGGAAAAAAGTTTTTTTCTTTTTAAATGCAGATTAAGCAGACACATATGCACTGAGGTTGCAGGAAATGGCCGCTACACACTGCACGCCTAACAGGTTGGATACTGTTGTTGTTCTATTCCGCTATTGCATAAAAAAACCCATTTGAATGAAAAACTGAAAAATATTTTTTTTCCCTAAATACTGAAAAATAATTAGAATAAACAAAAGTAACCAGAGCTATGGAGTGTATATCAAACGTGTGTTGATTATAAGGTGTGAGCTGCCAACAACCAAACCCAAAAAGGGTTAAAAGATGAAAAAGTGCAAGAAGGGTTGAAAACGGCGCTACCTTTTGAAGTGGTAAAGTGCACTAAGTAAATAAATAAGTAGTGATATTTAAGTGTATGAAATAAATTATAAAGTGCACAAGTGACTTACGGTCTAAGCAGAGACCGTTTTTTCTGACCTCAAAAATAATAGTGCAATATTAAAGTGCCAAGTGCTAGTGCAACAAACCAACAAGGAGAAAAATAGAAGAGACAGTGAATTTTATTAAAATAAATATTATACAGTGTAAATCAAATCAGTGATACTTTATATTTTAAAATTATAAATGGTGAATAAATCAAAATTTAAAGAAAAAAACTCCTTAGATAAATAATTTGTGTGGGTAGAAGTAAAAAAAAAACATCCTGCCGCCCGCTCTATCGATAGATAGATATATTTTATTTCATATTTATTTCATACACTTAAATATCACTACTTATTTATTTACTTAGTGCACTTTACCACTTCAAAAGGTAGCGCCGTTTTCAACCCTTCTTGCACTTTATCACTGAAAAATAATTATTTTCCCCTTACATTGGTGCTTTTTGAAGACCAGGTTAGAAAAGCAGTGTCTGTCTAAACAATGTATGTCAAAGTAAAATATGAAGGAAAAAGGTTTTTTTCTTTTTTAAATGCAGATTAAGCAGACACATATGCACTGAGCTTGCATTAAATGTGCAGCACCGCACACCGCACGCAGCCCACCTAACAGACTGATAAAAGTTTTTTTTTTCTCCTTTCTCCTCCTCACTGGGCTCAGGTCAGGGCATAAAGATCGTGCACTGCACCCCCACACAATCAAATCAATGTAGATCGCTGTCTGATTAAAAAAGATTCTTCCTATGCTTTCCCTCAAGGCAATCTCCAGCCTGCCCCTACAATAATCTCCCTAGTCACTATCTCTCCCTCAGCAGCATCAGGAACCTCTCCCTAGTATAGTTTGAGCAGAGTGACGCGCGGCGCTATGTGACTCCAGCTGGTATAGAGTCTGGGTCACATGCTGCACTGGCCAATCACATCCATGTCATTAGTAGGCATGGCTGTGATGGCTTCTAAGGGCACACTAGTTAAACGCTTGCTGATTGGCTGCCTTGAACCTGTTGAAACTGCGACATTAAAACCGCGCGAAAACATCAAATAATATTACCGAACAAGGGACAGTACCCGAACATACAGTGAAATGTTCGGGTCCGGGTACCAAATACCCAAAAGTCCAGTACGATACCGAACAATACAGTCCGGGTTTGCTCAACCCTATTTGTAACGCCACCTAATGCTTGTATATATTTTGAGTTTTCAAAGGGGCAGCAGCACGTTTTTGCTGAAGGAATATTTGATACCCTATTTGTTTAAGTGGGAAAATTATGTTTGTTTGACATAGTAAAATTACGATTTGGAACTTTTAGATTTTATTGGCAAACTTTAATTAAACAAGCTGAAGTTAGAAGCTGATTGGTTACTATGCACAGCTGCACCATTAATGTGCAAAAGCTTTTGTAAATATCCCAAAGAGAGACTATTGCAACTCTCATATAACATTAATCGTACATATATAAAAGCACATCAGTATTTAAATAATACATGCTCTACATAAGAAAAGAATACTGCATCCAATGTAGAAACAGCTATTATCAGCAAAGAGCCCAACAAGAGTCCCGGTAAAAATGTGCATATATACCCAGGTATAGGGTATTGGTATAGTGAATATAGGTATTAAAAGAGATACCTGCAAATTAATGTTGCAGCAAAGTCCAGGGGTCCCTGAGAATGATCACTATGTGACATTCGTTGTTGTGTTGGAGACCTGAAGAAAAGATCAGTAATGAATGGGAGATCTTCCAATGTTTCCAACCAGTATGGAACACAGCTTCTCACACACGGAAACTGTGGTGTGGCACTGGAACTCAGAGGCAGCCTATCTACCCTGCACTTTAGTCTCTGCCTAATTTCTAATCTGACATGCAGCCAGACCTCTGACTACCAGAAATAGCCATTGGATGTTTAACCTGACTCTAGCCTAAGCTAGTTATTGAGCCCTAAGCTAAAACTAGCTATAGAAACTCAGACCAGAAGAGACAGGGTTAACTAAAATAACAGAAGCACAGAACCAGCATGTACTGTAAACTCTTTTGCAATAAACAGACTTACCTACTAATATACTGGAAGGTGACCAAAACACCAATACAGAAGCACAGACATAGCTATCTGGCACTATGCATAAAAAAGCTGGGTACACACGGTTTGAATATTGCCCCGTTCAGCGTGAACCGGCCAACATTTGGACCATATGTACAGCTCTCCTACCGACAGAAACCAGTCTAAGGACCAGCTTTAGTCAAAAGGATAAGCTGGAAAATCAGCATTGGATCAGCAATATCAGCCAATGGCAAATGAGTGTGTTCTGGCGGGGGAAGAGTCCCTCTTTCAGAACACAATGGCACAGCAGGAGAGATCACTGCATTAACATTGCTTAGTTAGTACAGCGATCTCTTTTTTTTTTTTCGTTCACTGGGTTAAAAAAAAAAAAACTGAATGTGTGTACCAGGCTTAAAATAATAACAATAGGAGATACTCTGTCACAAGGATTCAGAAACACACTCAAGAAGCTATGGACAAAGAAAAAAGAAGAGAGCGTACAGCCGCCCTAGCATAACACTCTTTGTTGTAGATAAAAACAAAGCTGTAGACAGATACACTCACATTTAAAAGGTAAATATCAGGCACATCGATGAGGAACCAGGACGTCAATAACTCTCTCCTGTGGACAACCGCCATCCCCTCCCTCTCTACACACAGCAAACTTCCGGGAGTGATGACATCCGACTCTGGGTATGCAGATCAGAGTGCTCCCGGACCAGCTGGCGCCGTGCACGTGAAGGAGAGCTTATGGAGACCACAGGAAGATAGACTGCAGAGAGGATGAAACCTCCCAACGTCACACCGCACAATCCTGGTGAGCTGCAACACCCCATCATTTACATCTCTGTGTGTGCTTTTATGAAGGGATCACCAGCCTGGACATTTAAGTTTAGGAACAGCGCATGAACTGGTTATTTGTTTTAGTGTTTGTCAAGAAGCTATGGGCAGCTGCAGTTAAACTATTGGAACACATGAATACTTGCATATTAGTTCTTTCTTGTGTGAATTTAGCAGCATGGACAGGACGTGTGACTGAGAATTTCTCTTTCTCCCCTCTTTCTCCTTCTGATATTTTTAAAACCAGCCTCTCAAAGATAATAAATGCTAATACATAGTAACAAAATAGTTAAGGTTGAATAAAGACAAGACTGTATAGGTGTGTGTTAGTGACGATAATCATTTCCCATATCCCTGTATATTGTGTTCTTTGAGATGCACGTCCAAGAGTCTTTTAAAAGTATCAATATTGAAAAGTGAAATAGTGCGCTCAGCAAAAATCTAATACATAAAAAGGAAATATATGTAAATAAACCAAACATAAAAGCATATGTGATGATAAACAGTGCACAACACAAAAGTAATTAGTATCAGACTACTGTGCAAAAAGTCCAAACAAATGAGCAATCCCCCAAAGGAATGCATAAATGTGATAAACACAAGTAATGAAAAGTATGTAAATGAAGGTGGAGTATCTTTAAATCTTCCTAGTGTAAGACAACAGATCCGTGAGCCACAAACAGGTGAACTGACCCCTTACCAAATGGCAACAGGAATCAGGTTTAGAGTGATCACAACCTCCACTCGTGAAAAAATGGTAGCATATCTGTTGTCACCAGAGATGTATAGTAACTAAGTAGAACTACTTCACTACTGTACTTAAGTACCGAAAGGCGGTATCTGTACTTTTCTAGAGTATAATTTTTTTCTCCTACTTCCACTTTTACTTCACTACATTTTTTCAATGATTTCAATACTTCTACTCCGATATTTTTTTTTTGTGCTGCATAGTTACTCGTTACAATTATACAAATTACCACTGCCAGAACAGTAGATGGCAGGTTTCATAAAGTTCAAAACATGTGTATTATCAGCGCATACGAAAATAAATGCTACTGTATGCATAAATAAAAGCTGCATTTGAAATAATAAAAAACAATATGATGTTCAAACTTTTGACTTCTTTCTTTAATAACTACATAACACAGTACTTGTACTTTTACTTTCAGTACTTGAGTAGCAAAATTAACCACTTGCCGACCGCCGCACGACTATCTACGTCGGCGGTCAGCCCCTCACAGGCAAACTAACGTAGGGCTACGTTGCTTGCTTGTGAGGGTCTAGGGAGCGAGCGCGCGCCCCCCGGGGCGCGCTCCCGCTCCCGCGTGGTCACGGACCCCCCCGCGCGTGTGACCAGCGGACCCGATGTCCGCCGGTCACTCGGCGATCGGCGGGGGAGAGGGAGAATGTCAGGCAGCTTGTGTAAACAAACTGCCTGTCATTCTCTTCGCTGCAAAGACACTGATAAAACGGATCTGGTATGTAGATCCGTTGATCAGTGTCTTTACAGCTAGAGCCACAGCCAATCACAGTAGAAACCACGCCCCTAGGGACACACACAGCCCCTCCCTTCCAAATAAAGTTAACCCCTTCACTACCAGTGTATTTTTACAGTAACAGTGCATATATATAGCACTGATTACTGTAGAAATGTCACTGGTAACCCCAAAAGTGTCAAAAATGTCAGTCAAGGGTCCGATCTGTCCGCCGCAATGTCGCAGTACCGCAAAAAAAATCGCAGATCGCCGCCATTACGCGTTAAAAAAAAAAACAACAAAAATGACAAAAATCTTTCCCTTTGTTAGTAAACGCGATAACTTTTGCGCAAACCAATCAAAATACGCTTTTTGCGATTTTTTTTACCAAACATAGGTAGCATAAAATAAATTGGCCGAAAATTTTTAAAAATTTTGATTTTTACATTTTTTTTGGGGGAATTTCATATAAAAAAATGTGAAAAATATTGCTATTTTTGCAAAATTGACGCTCTTTTTTTGTTTATAGCGCGTGATCAAAAAATCGCACAGGTGATCAAATACCACCAAAAGAAAGCTCTGTTTGTGGGAAAAAAAGGACGTCAAATTCGTTTAGGTACAGCGTCGCACGACCGCGCAATTGTGCGTTAAATTCACGCAGTGCCGAATCGCAAAATACCCCCTGGTCGGAATGGGGGTAAAATCTTCCGGGGCTTAAGTGGTTAAAAAAAAAACTACTTGCAATACTTAAGTACAAAAAATGTTGAATACTTTAGTACTTCTACTCAAGTCACTTTTTGATCGAGCACTTCCACTTCTACTCAAGTCACTTTTTGATCGAGCACTTGTACTTTTACTCAAGTATGGGTTTCGAGTACTTTATACAACTCTGGTTGTCACCCAGGTGATAGTGCAGGCTTCTTACCAGAATTATGAAGAGGGTAGATTTTGAACCACTGTTGGTATGTGGATTCTATATGGACAGTATCCAGTATCAACTCCAAAATGTGAAAATTGAGATATCCTTCCCTTCACTGAGGCGTATCAAATCACCTATGAAGTTGAAGATGGCTGTCTCTTCTGTAGCTCCCCCAAGATGGAAAAAGAAGCCAATAGTGCATTACCCTTAATAACACTTTATTAGAACAAGATGAAACACTTACATGGCATCTGATGAAAAAAGTACAAACATTAGTTCTTGTTGTGACGTGACGTGACAGCTCCCCCGACGCGTTTCTCCTTATTAGGCGTCAGCTGGGCTGGAGCAGTAGCGTGCACCATAAAAAGAACATCTGGTCAACGTTCTGACAGGACCTGGAAGTGAAGAGGATTTCAACTTTCTGTTTACAGACACCATTAGACTAGGATCGACATTTACATCAAAACAGATGAAATGGGATCTAAAATTTAGCATATGGTAAACAATCTCACACTCATTGTCAGTCAGACTAAAAAATAAATTTAAAAAGAATATCTTTCGTTAAATAAACACTAATTGCGCCAGGGAATTTTATTTCTCTAATCTACCACTAGAGGGAGCATGAAAGTGAATGTAATATTCACATCCTTGCTTTGATTAAAAAATCAAAAAGGAAAAATTCAAAAATGATATTTATATAAAGTAGAAACAAAAAATAAAAAGGAAAAAGAATAAACGGGGGAAGTGAAAAATTATAACAAATACAAAAATTAAAAAATAAATAAAAAGATTTAAAAATAAAATAAAAATAAATATAAGATAAAAATATAACTTGAATAGAAAAAATAAAAAAATAAAATAAAAAAGTATCAATATTCCCCGCTGATACCGCCAATTGTGGAAGAGAGTTCCACATTCTTACCACCCTGACAGTGAAAAACACCCTATGCAGCTTAAGGTTAAACCGCTTCTCCTCCAATCTCATTTTTGTGGCCACGTGTCCTTTTACACTTCCTGAGACTGAATAGTTTTTTCCTATGCTGGGATCACCATTTGCTAATGGCTATCATGTCCTCTCTCAGGTGTCTCTTCTCCAGCGTGAATAGATTTAGGGCTTGTAGTCGCTCCTCGTAAATAAGGTCCTCCAGTCCCCTAATTTGTTTTGTTGTCCTTCTTTGGACTCTCTCCAGCTCCAGCACTTCCCTTCTGAGAATTGGTGACCAGAACTAGACAGAATACTCCAGATGTGGCTAGACAAGAGTTTTGTAAATTAGCAGGATTATAGTTTTATATCTGGAGTATATCCCCTTTATTATGCATGCCAATATTCTGCTGACTTTGGCAGCTGCTGCTTGACGTTGCATGCTGTTACTAAGTCTGTCTTTTACTAGGAACACCAGATCTTTCTCCATCCTTGATTCCCCCAGTGGTTCCCCCCCAGTGATAAGAAAAATGGTGCGATACTGCGCTACCCCTATATAAGTGATAGAAAACTTATGGTGTGCAACTAATCAGTATAAGTGCACGTGTGAACATGAAACCAATACTATTGTGCTAAGTTGCCATAATTGCTGATATTATATAAATAATTAGAATAATAAATAAATAGGTACAAAATTAATAGCGTGTTATATCTAAAGTGCACGTGCCAACATATAACTTAATATTGCTTAATAAGGTGCTAATAAGTACATACTTTACAATGACATGTAAAATAACATAAGAACATGCATTCCAATAAAAAAGTCCATATAGTGAATATTAGATGAAATAGTGCAAAGCCGTGCTCAGAAGAAAGTCTCTTAAAGTGAAAATTGGGATCGTGCGTGCCGGTGATCCTTGAATGCTATCACTCTGTGCCAGAGAGGTAAGGTAGCACACTTACCAGATGATGTGGATTCTTATGGCGTACGCCGATAAGAATCTAAAATGCTTATTCTGCTGCTCCTGTGGTATGAATGGACGAATGGGCGGTCTCGTTATGGATACGGGTGTATGCTCAGTATGGAAGAAAAAGGAAAAAAAGGCTCCTCATAGTGTAGAAGGTTTTTTACCTTTATTCAAAAATTCTAAAACCACATCAATCTTCATAAAAACATCCGTAAATGTCCATAAAAACCCCCAAAACGACACTGCAGCTTAAAAACTTGGACACTCCAAAATAAAATCACTCCAAATGTAAACATGCGTGACACATCAAAAAGGGTTTGACCAAAAAAACACTCAGGTCAACAGATATAATCCACCGCTAGTGAGCTCCTGTATTGCCTTGCGGCTGTGAGACAGGAGCCAGCGTCCTGTTTTCTCACAGCCGCAAGGCAATACAGGAGCTCACTAGCGGTGGATTATATCTGTTGACCTGAGTGTTTTTTTGGTCAAACCCTTTTTGATGTGTCACGCATGTTTACATTTGGAGTGATTTTATTTTGGAGTGTCCAAGTTTTTAAGCTGCAGTGTCGTTTTGGGGGTTTTTATGGACATTTACGGATGTTTTTATGAAGATTGATGTGGTTTTAGAATTTTTGAATAAAGGTAAAAAACCTTCTACACTATGAGGAGCCTTTTTTTCCTTTTTCTTCCATACTGAGCATACACCCGTATCCATAACGAGACCGCCCATTCGTCCATCCATACCACAGGAGCAGCAGAATAAGCGTTTTAGATTCTTATCGGCGTACGCCATAAGAATCCACATCGTCTGGTAAGTGTGCTACCTTACCTCTCTGGCACAGAGTGATAGCATTCAAGGATCACCGGCACGCACGATCCCAATTTTCACTTTAAGAGACTTTCTTCTGAGCACGGCTTTGCACTATTTCATCTAATATTCACTATATGGACTTTTTTTATTAGAATGCATGTTCTTATGTTATTTTACATGTCATTGTAAAGTATGTACTTATTAGCACCTTATTAAGCAATATTAAGTTATATGTTGGCACGTGCACTTTAGATATAACACGCTATTAATTTTGTACCTATTTATTTATTATTCTAATTATTTATATAATATCAGCAATTATGGCAACTTAGCACAATAGTATTGGTTTCATGTTCACACGTGCACTTATACTGATTAGTTGCACACCATAAGTTTTCTATCACTTATATAGGGGTAGCGCAGTATCGCACCATTTTTCTTACCAATTTGAGATCACTATCTTCTGATAGTGATTCTTACTACTTGCTGCTCCCCATTTAATACATTTAATACATTTCAACTCCTAGGCGCGAGTATATTACCTTGACTAGTGAGTAGTTTGTGTTTATGTTTTTAACCCCCAAGTGCATTACCTTACATTAAACCTAATTTGATATGTAGTTGCCCACTCCATTATTTTGTTCAGGTCATTCTGTAAGATTTCTATATCCTGATCTGAAGTTATTGCCCTGCCTATTTTTGTGTCGCCTGCAAAAACTGGGATTGAGCTATTTATCCCTTCCTCTAAATTATTTGTGAATAAATTAAACAGAATAGGTCCCAGGACAGAACCTTGGTGCACCCCCCTTACCACTCCAGACCAGTCTGAGTACAAGTTGTTTGTCACCGCCCTGTGGACGCCCCCCTATAACCAGTTTTTTATTCAAGAAAAACCTTGTGGTCGATGCCTGCAGACCTTAGCTTGCAGATTAAGCGTTTATGGGGAACTGTATCAAATGTCTTTGCAAAATCCAGATGCACCACATCCACAGGCCTCCCTCTATCAAGATCACAGCTCACCTCCTCGTAGAATGTTAACAGATTGGTCTGAAAAGAACGTCCCTTTGTAAACCCATGCTGATTACTACAAATTATACTATTTTCCTCAGCAATTTCTTGGATATAGTCCCTTATCATCTGTTCCAATAATTTACCTATTATTGATGTCAGGCTAACTAGCCTGTAATACATAATTGTATATAACACTGTGATATTAGCAGCAAACAGTAGAGGGCATAAGATTCCTACAGCAGAACGAACTACTTCTTTTGTCCAAGAATCCTCTGTTCTAGGTGTGTTTACATAAATTCTCTTAGGCTATATTCAGACAGTCATAAAAAATGTACTGGTATTCATGGTTCCTGTGTATGATGACACTTGCTTTTAGATCCTTTTAAATGCATTTGTTTTTCTTTGTTTTTTTTTTTTTAATACAAGAACGATGGTACATGTTTACCCATGTCCCCTGATGCAAAAATATGTCTCTATTGAAAACAATGCAGCTGCATTCAGATCCATAAGTAGCAAGACACAGCGGCTCAATGCAAGCCCCACCAAATACCAGCCTAAAAAGCCCTGGGTCAGGCCTGCCGACGCAGTCTGTTTTAGTCTCCCCCCCGCCAGATGGAATGCTTTCTGACCAGCTCCCACTCCAGCTCGCCCTCTCTGCCCCGAACATCGGGAGCTAGCCCCACTGCAGTGGAATCCAAGATGACTGTCGCGATTGCTACAGAGTCAGAGAATGTGGACATGCTCCTGCTGGAGACACAGGGGGTAACCCAGCCAGATCCACATGAAAAAATAGCTCAGGCAGTGACTGCTTTGCTCCTACCCGCTATCACCACAGAGGTAAATAAGGCTATAGCTATGGGCATAGAGCAACTACGGAAATAAATGGATGACCAGGAATGCAGATTCAATTAGGTGGAGTGCCACATATCTGCTCTGGAGAATAAGCTTTACCAAAACAATGACTCCCGAATTCACACCATCCTCCAGGAAAAACTTGAGGACCTAGAAAACTATTCCCGTAGGAACAACCTCAGAATAATTGGGCTCTTGGATCCTATCAGGTAGGATCTCCCCCTACCTTTGTGTGGTCCGCATACTGGAGGTGCTGGGTCTCCCTGACCAATGTGTAGTGGAACAAGCAGAATTACTTCGCACACCTTCCAACAACTTTGAACATGTGAGTCTTAATCTTCTCTCATTTATCTGGCTTGATATTTTTAAAACCATCTATTGGCCCCCAGCTTAGGTTTCCTTTATGCATGTAATATCTTGGAATATTAAAGGTTACCTTAAACGCCTTAAACCAGACATAGCCTTTCTCAAAGAATACCATCTGCCCTCTGAGGACTACTTTTGCTTACAGAAGCTATGGGTGGGAAGGGTGGTAGGCTTAGCAGCTATAGGTAGAAAAGAGGGTGCTGTCATCTTCCTCTATAAACATTTAATGTATGACCTCCTATTCGTAGACAGCAACGACTCAGGACACATTGTCACTGTCCATTTAAAATTCCCCACTAAGGAATTGTTAACTATGAATGTTTATGCTCCAAATTCACCTCCAGCGTCTTTCTTCCATGAGGTTACTATTTGGCTCCTGAAGAAGCCCCAAATCCCTCACCTCATCGGCGGGAACTTCAATACAGTGATGAGAACTGAGTAAGAAAGATCGACTCGTGATCTCTCTCCCTCACTGTGTTATCCTCTTCTCACTTAGAGCAACTAGCTCTAGGGGCGAAATGAGTAGATACATGGTGACTCCCGCATCCAGGGGATAGGGAATACACCTTTTATTCCCCCCCATAAATCTCTTGCCAGATTAAACAACCTTTTTTTCACCCCCCTCTTACTGCACATTAGAGACTCCTCCATCCACGAACTAGTAATTTTGACCCATAAAAAATCCATCCTTAGATCATCATTTGCCTATTAGGATTGGCACTCTATCTAATGTCGGCCTCCATCTCCAGTGGATGAGTGAACCTCTCTCTTCACCACAAGATAGATCTGATACACCATGCTCTTACCTGAGGCCTTCCTGCAAGAGAAATGAATAAATTTCCTTACCCCCCCTACACACACACTCACATCTATTGTCTATTTCCTTAGAACTCTAACTTTGATAGCTAGGCTTTGAAATTAAAAGTTATGTTAAGTTATATTTGCTTCTCTTACACTGTTCATCCGCCCCCCCTGGACCTGGGGGCGACAGATTCGGTGATCTCCCTATCACCATCCAAGCTTCCTAGGGAAATGATTGTGCTTCATATAACAAATGTAAATATTGGGCCATTGGCCCTTAGTAGACCTCCTCTCTCTTCCTTTGCTTTTCTTCCTTTTAGACAATGTAGCCAAAAATGATTTAAAATGCATATTTGTCCTAGAATTGTCTTTAAGCTACTCTGGTTACTTGCTGTCTCTTTGTTACTCATGCTGTTCTTTTAAAACCCAATAAAATATATTTAAAGCAAAAAAAATGCATACATATGTGTTCAACTTATAGTTTTGTACGCATCTGTATGCAGCAATATACAGTAGATGTCGGTTGCTCCAGTCACACAGCTCAACCTGGCACTGTGCTCAGCGGTGTTAAAAAAGCCAGTAGGGCCCATTTATGCTACACAGTGTATGCATGTAAATATAAGCGCAGACATTACATGTGTACAACATATGGGACAGTTTTTAAGCAAGATCTTGCTGCCAGCAAAGATCCTGCATAAACCAAAATAGTCTTGTGAATGAGGCCTTAGTCATTTTACCTGCAGCTCGTTGATCTGCACACAATTTGGTTCCCGCAACCTACCATATAGAATAGAAAAAAATGTTTAAACAAAGATGTTTCCTTGTTCCTCTAATTTCTTGTCCAGCTGTCACAAGAATACAAATCTGAAATGAAATCTCTAGAGTTTACTACAGAATTACTTTCCACTCTATATAAAAACAGAAAAAAAGTTTTGTCTAAAGGAAAAGAAATACTGGTAATATTCATAAATCCTTTCAATTGTCTGCTTGCAGATGGCCTTTCACTATTTAGATACTTCCAATCACAATGTCCCCTCTCTGATTGTTTTTATATTCAATTATTCTTCAGGAGACTGGTATTTATGTCTGGGGCTAATTTGGAGTTTGACAGCTTGATTATTCTCTATGTTATATGTCATTATTTCTTTTCACTGACTGAATATTAATTGAAATTTGAAGGCTTGATTGCTGTAATACTTCATGCAGCTTTATGGTAAAATAAGGAAAAGGTCAGCATAAAAACTTTAGAAAGATACCACAAATGAGAGAGTTTTTACCACTCATGGGATATGAACATAACTTTTAAGTTCTGATAAAGTTTTACACCAGATGGAAGCAAAAATGTATTAGGAAATTAATTATGTTTTAATCAAAGGGAGTATGGGGAATGGTACTAAAAAATCAGTGCACTGTATATATTGTAGCTAAGGCAAAATGAAAGCTCTCTAGCATCAGTAAGATATGTACTGCACATCTCCTTTGAAATTAAATAAGATTATTTATTATGTATTACTACTGTATATAGCACCAGTACATTTTGCAGTATGGGCAACACTTCAAAGGAGTCTCAGAGGGGCTATAGATGCTTATATCATGCTGAATGAAAGGGCAGATGAGGTAGTTTTAATGTTTTGATAATCTGCTGTGTAGAAAGAGCGGGGACACTTTTGAGGTCCATAGATGGACATTGGACTAAAGGAATGTTTTTATGTAGCCATTTAATGAGTACACCTGACTATGGCAGATGTAATTATGCAACCAGTAGTTCTGGGCTGGCTTTAATTCATTTCGAAATTTCAAACCTAGAACAAATTTAAGTTAGTTCTACTGTATACAGTGCATGTGCTGTAAAATCTCCTAAAGGGTAATTCTAACCAAATTCATTTTTTTAGTTTTAACTAGGAATATTTAGCTCCCTTAACAACTAACTTTTCAGCAAAGTGGGTAAAGTAAGCCGTCTGCAATTTGAAAAAATATAATCTAGAATTTCACCTTCTGGTTGCAAAGGGTAAATACTAAACATGTATAGCACTATTTGATAGAAGCTGTTGTCAGTGCAAAAAGCCCAGTGACAACCAACCAGCAAGCACCATCAATAACAGTGATATGGCTATGTTGCCTTGGTGTGTTGCCCTGTTTTGGGGGGGGGGGGGTATGAGAAATTACCCTCCCCAAACAGGATAGAGTGCGAAAACTGTAGCTAAATAAGAGAACTGCTGAGTGGGTTTGATAATAAAATTGGCATTGCCTTCACCCAGGACAGGGGAGGTTAAACATTCATTTAAACAAGGTAACCGGAAGCAGAAGAACTCCTGCAACCAGAAAAAAGCATTAACCATAGGCATATAGATGCACACCAGTATAGAAATAATACAAGTTTTAGATAAGAAGAGATTAATAAACAGTACTTACATCCAATATACAAACAGGTATTATCAGCAAAGAGCCCAAAAGGAGTCCTAGTGGAATTCCTGCGTATTGAAATTGCCCCCAGAAGTCACCACAAGTACTACAGAAACTACTTTTGGGAATCGGTGCAGCACCGCAAAGTCGGCGTCACACCGATTCGGACGGTGCCATTGCCAGCAATTGGCTCCGATATGACATGCGATTTGACATGTCAAAACGCATTTCAAATCAGACCAATGTAAACGTGGTCTTGAACTAAATGTATTTTAGATTTAGGGCTTCTTTCACACGGCCGCTCCGCTGCTTTAGTCCGCTGCAGGACTTTTTTTTTTTTTTCACGGAGCGGACGATATTTGTGTCATCCGCTCCGTGTGCCCGCATATCATCCCATCCGTTTGCGGATGATATGCGGACATAATGTAAGTATATGGCATTGCGGATGTCAGCGGATGACACCGCTGACATCCGATTTTCCTTCCTTTCCGTTTTTTACACGGATGAAAAAATAGGGTTCTGTTCCGTTCCAAAAAACGGAACAGAACTGAAAGGAGGAAAATCGGATGTCAGCGGATGGTATTCCACTGACATCCGCAGTGCCATTCACGTACATTATGTCCGCAAATCATCCGCAAAAGAATAGGATGATTTGCGGACATACGGAGCGGCCGTGTGAAAGGACCCTTAGAGAAAGAAGAGAAGACGAAACATTCTGCAGCTTTCTTTCTATTGAAACCAGCTAAACACTAGCACTTTTCTAAACTCACCTTCTGTCCAATACAGCCAATCATACTCCAACACTTCTTTGCACATACTGTTGTGTGTAAAGCTTACTTTCTTTTTGCTGTAACCAACTGCAATTTAGTACTGATATAAACTCAGTTCTATGTCACTGCAATCAGGCCCATTTAGCTTAGCCATGCAAGTAAAGCTCAACCTTATAGTGGTGTATCCAGCCATACTACTGACTTGAAGAGGGGCTTTCCTAGATTTTCTTAACCTTCCTGGTGAGATTGATGTCTTTTTAAGTCTCATGCCTATAGTGTAAGTCACATCAGTGAGACTAGCTGACACGTGTTGCTATGTTTGAGGTGACAGTGAATGCCCTCCTCTCCACACCAACCAAGCTATGATCTTCCACCATGCAAGTGATCTAGCCTTGGCTGGAGTTAACACTTTCATTGGTTCATGGATAAAGCAGACTTCAAGAGAGTTGAAAAACAGACAAGGATATACAGTATCTCACAAAAGTGAGTACACACCTCACATTTTTGTGAATATAATTTAATATACCTTTTCATGTGACAACACTGAAGAAATTACACTTTGCTACAATATAAAGTAGTGAGTGTACAGCTTGTATAACAGTGTAAATTTGCTGTCCCCTCAAAATAACTCAACACACAGGCATTAATGCCTAAACCACTGGCAACAAAAGTGAGTACAGCCCTAAGTGGAAATGTTCAAATTGGGCCCTAAGTGTCAATATTTTGTGTGACCACTATTATTT
This sequence comes from Pelophylax lessonae, assembly GCF_965119305.1. NCBI lineage: Eukaryota > Metazoa > Chordata > Amphibia > Anura > Ranidae > Pelophylax > Pelophylax lessonae. The sequence goes on along the minus strand of NC_138770.1, from coordinate 222,738,059 downwards.
TCCAGCACTGCCTTAACCCTCTTGGGCATGGAGTTCACCAGAACTTCCCAGGTTGCCACTGGAGTCCTCTTCCACTCCTCCATAACAACATCACAAAGCTGGTAGGTGTTAGAGACCTTGCGCCCCTGCACCATCTGTTTGAGGATGCCCCACAGGTGCTCAATAGGGTTTAGGTCTGGAGACATGCTTGGCCAGTCAAATTTACCCTCAGCTTCTTTAGCAAGGCAGTGGTCATCTTGTTTTCAATCTTATTTTATTAGTTTAATTTATAAGGTACAAGTATATAGAGAAGAAGAAAAAAAAGGAAAAAACAATATAAAAACAAAAGTTTCCCCAAAAACCCTCTTGCTTATTACCAATTCTCTTAGTGCACAACATTTTATAGTCAGAGTGTAATTACCAAACAATCAGTGTTAGATGAATACTTTAATAACTTTAATGGGAAGAAAAAAAAAAGGGAATGATTAAGTTTACTAAAAATTTATATATTCTTAGTGAGACTAACTCATATCTATAATATACTGTAATTCAGGAACTTCATGACCTAGTACTCCTCTAAATAGAACACCTAATCCAAGCTTACAAAATCATTCCATCAAAGTACTTAATTCATGTAGGTTTTTTTTTTTCTAACTAATTTTGAAGGAAGAGGGTCGAGGAAGGGAGAAGATTATGGGGGAGAAAGAGAAAAAAAAAAGTAAATAAATAAGATAATAACAAAAGTGGCGTGCCAAAAATATGCAAAGAAGTTTGTGTTACATATTAAATACGTATTAAATATGTACTAAATATGTACTCCGCTATGATCTTTGTCCATCCTCAACGGGTGTATCAGAAACCCAATCGACAAACTCTGCCGAGTTTTGAAACTCCAGCCAAAAGGACCAAGCATTCTGATAATGTTCCAAATCACCAAGTTCTTGTGCAGAAGACCTTCCAGAGCTTTAATTTTATCTACCTCCATTGCCCACTCCACTAATGATGGTATTTGTAATTGTTTCCAATATCTTGGGATCACATTTCTCATAGCTGCCACTTAGTGGCGTAGAATATCTGATTTAGCCGCCTTAATAGAACCCGGTGTTCCGTGAAAAAACCATACCCGTGAAAATTCCCTACCCTCGTCACTTCCGGTGCACCTACGTCATTGAACAGCTGAGGAGCTTAGCATTGCGCATGCTCGGAGGGTAGGGAATTTTCACGGTAGTGGTTGTCGCGGTTACATTAAAACATCTCTGCTGCAACATGAATCATCTCCGCTCCTACCCCTGTCACTTCCCTGATCTCGGATACTAAATGTAAAAGCGGCGGTGGGTCTATGAAAATATAAATCACAGAGCAGAGATCTCCGTGGTTTATATTTTCATACATCCGCCGCTTTTACATTTAGTAGCCGAGATCAGGGAAGTGACAGGGGTAGGAGCGGAGATGATTCATGTTGCAGCGGAGATGTTTTAATGTAACCGCGGCAACAGCTGATGCAGTGTAACGTTACAACACACTGCCGTGAAAATTCCCTACCCTCCAAGCATGCGCAATGCTAAGCTCCTCAGCTGTTCAATGACGTATCCGGAGCTGTGAGCACTGCTAAGCTGCTCAGCTATTCCATTACATATATGACAGGAAGTGACGAGGGTAGGGAATTTTCACGAGGTAGGGTTTTTTAACGTTACACTGGCATAATCGATAACAAAGCTATCTCAGCTAGTGTTGAGCGAACACGGACTGTATTATTCGTGTTCGTACCGAATAATTGGATTTTTTGTACCCGAACACGGACACGGACACTTTACTGTATGTTCGGGTAAAAATACGTGTTCGGTCGTTTTATTTCCGGGTTTTGCATGCTTTGGCGCTCTTTTCATGGCGGGCTTTCAACAGCCAATCAACAATCGTTTAACTGGTGTGCCTTAAGCCATCCCAGCCATGCCTGCAAATGTCTTAGTAGCTGTGATTGGCCGTCTGAAGCATGTGACCAAGTCTTTATAAGTTCGAGGCAGCCGCAGCGGCGTCATTATGCTGCTTATATCAGGGACAGAGCACACATCAACGTGCTGGCTGCTGATTAGGGAAAGATAGGCAGGAAAAAACCATTTGTGTCCGGATAGAATTGAGGGACAGGTCGGAGTGTTTAGGCAGGGCGAGTTGTAGGCATTTTAGGGATAGAGTCTGCTGAATTATAGGGTCAGTGTCTTCTACAAACTACAATCGATATTGCTGTGTGGGGGGTGGGGTGAATCTGCACTCAATCCTGATCTACGATCTCTTCTCAATCCTGTTAGGGACAGAGTCTGCTGAATTTTAGGGAAACTGTGTTCTACAAACTACAATCGATATTGCTGTGTGGTGTGGGATTGGAGATAGGCAGGTGTCAGTGATCCACATCCATTTTTCTGTGTGTGAGCTGCAGTGAACACAATCTTTTTGGGCAGCAGTGAACACAATCTTTTTGGGCTGCAGTGAACACAATCTTTTTGGGCTGCAGTGAACACAATCTTTTTGGGCTGCAGTGAACACAATCTTTTTGGGCTGCAGTGAACACAATCTTTTTGGGCTGCAGTGAACACAATCTTTTTGGGGTGCAGTGAACAAAATCTTTTTGGGGTGCAGTGAACACAATCCTTTTTGGTGTGCAGTGAACACAATCTTTGTGGGGTGCAGTGAACAAAATCCTTTGTGGGGTGCAGTGAACACAATCTTTTTGGGGTGCAGTGAACAAAATCCTTTTTGGGGTGCAGTGAACAACATCCTTTTTGGGGTGCAGTGAACACAATCTTTTTGGGGTGCAGTGTACAAAATCCTTTGTGGGGTGCAGTGAACACAATCTTTTTGGGGTGCAGTGAACACAATCTTTTTGGGTTGGAGTGAACAACATCCTTTTTGGGGTGCAGTGAACAAAATCCTTTTTGGGGTGCAGTGAACAAAATCATTTTTGGGGTGCAGTGAACACAATCTTTTTGGGGTGCAGTGAACACAATCTTTGTGGGGTGCAGTGAACACAATCTTTTTGGGGTGGAGTGAACAACATCCTTTTTGGGGTGCAGTGAACAACATCCTTTTTGGGGTGCAGTGAACACAATCTTTTTGGGGTGCAGTGAACACAATCTTTGTGGGGTACAGTGAACAGAATCTTTGTGGGGTGCAGTGAACACAATCTTTGGGGGGTACAGTGAACACAATCTTTTTGGGGTGCAGTGAACACAATCTTTGTGGGGTGCAGTGAACACAATATTTTTGGGGTGGAGTGAACAAAATCATTTTTGGGGTGCAGTGAACAACATCCTTTTTGGGGTGCAGTGATCAAAATCCTTTTTGGGGTGCAGTGAACACAATCTTTTTGGGGTGCAGTGAACAAAATCCTTTGTGGGGTGCAGTGAACAGAATCTTTGTGGGGTGCAGTGAACACAATCTTTGGGGGGGTACAGTGAACACAATCTTTTTGGGGTGCAGTGAACACAATCTTTGTGGGGTACAGTGAACAGAATCTTTGTGGGGTGCAGTGAACACAATCTTTGGGGGGTACAGTGAACACAATCTTTTTGGGGTGCAGTGAACACAATCTTTGGGGGGTACAGTGAACACAATCTTTTTGGGGTGCAGTGAACACAATCTTTGTGGGGTGCAGTGAACACAATCTTTGGGGGGGTACAGTGAACACAATCTTTTTGGGGTGCAGTGAACAACATCCTTTTAGGGTGCAGTGAACACAATCTTTGTGGGGTGCAGTGAACAACATCCTTTTAGGGTGCAGTGAACACAATCTTTGTGGGGTACAGTGAACAGAATCTTTGTGGGGTGCAGTGAACACAATCTTTGGGGGGTACAGTGAACACAATCTTTGTGAGGTGCAGTGAACACAATCTTTGTGGGGTGCAGTGAACACAATCATTGTGGGGTGCAGTGAACTCAATCTTTGTGGGGTACAGTGAACACAATCTCATACTTCTGAAGATTTGAGGGTGCTGCCTGTTCCATACTCCCCCTACTCCTCATCTAGCCTTTTAGGGGTACAAACAATAGTAATTGGGGCCTAGTGTGGTTGTGTACGTGTGATATACATACACTTTTTTTGGATCATATTTTCTATTCCGCTATTTAATCAAAAACCTTTGGGGATCAGTTAAATTGGGGGATAGTCTGTGTTGGTACGTGTGAGAGAGATCCACCTTTCCAAGTTGTTGGGGTTCATCTCATACTTCTGAAGGTTTGAGGGTGCTGCCTGTTCCATACCCCCCCTACTCCTAGCCTTTTAGGGGTACAAACAATAGTAATTGGGGCCTAGTGTGGTTGTGTACGTGTGATATACATACACTTTTTTTGGATCATATTTTCTATTCCGCTATTTAATCAAAAACCTTTGGGGATCAGTTAAATTGGGGGATAGTCTGTGTTGGTACGTGTGAGAGAGATCCACCTTTCCAAGTTGTTGGGGTTCATCTCATACTTCTGAAGGTTTGAGGGTGCTGCCTGTTCCATACTCCCCCTACTCCTCATCTAGCCTTTTAGGGGTACAAACAATAGTAATTGGGGCCCAGTGTGGTTGTGTACGTGTGATATACATACACTTTTTTTGGATCATATTTTCTATTCCGCTATTTAATCAAAAACCTTTGGGGATCAGTTAAATTGGGGGATAGTCTGTGTTGGTACGTGTGAGAGAGATCCACCTTTCCAAGTTGTTGGGGTTCATCTCATACTTCTGAAGGTTTGAGGGTGCTGCCTGTTCCATACCCCCCCTACTCCTCATCTAGCCTTTTAGGGGTACAAACAATAGTAATTGGGGCCTAGTGTGGTTGTGTACGTGTGATATACATACACTTTTTTTGGATCATATTTTCTATTCCGCTATTTAATCAAAAACCTTTGGGGATCAGTTAAATTGGGGGATAGTCTGTGTTGGTACGTGTGAGAGAGATCCACCTTTCCAAGTTGTTGGGGTTCATCTCATACTTCTGAAGGTTTGAGGGTGCTGCCTGTTCCATACCCCCCCTACTCCTCATCTAGCCTTTTAGGGGTACAAACAATAGTAATTGGGGCCTAGTGTGGTTGTGTACGTGTGATATACATACACTTTTTTTGGATCATATTTTCTATTCCGCTATTTAATCAAAAACCTTTGGGGATCAGTTAAATTGGGGGATAGTCTGTGTTGGTACGTGTGAGAGAGATCCACCTTTCCAAGTTTTTGGGGTTCATCTCATACTTCTGAAGATTTGAGGGTGCTGCCTGTTCCATACCCCCCCTACTCCTCATCTAGCCTTTTAGGGGTACAAACAATAGTAATTGGGGCCTAGTGTGGTTGTGTACGTGTGATATACATACACTTTTTTTGGATCATATTTTCTATTCCGCTATTTAATCAAAAACCTTTGGGGATCAGTTAAATTGGGGGATAGTCTGTGTTGGTACGTGTGAGAGAGATCCACCTTTCCAAGTTTTTGGGGTTCATCTCATACTTCTGAAGATTTGAGGGTGCTGCCTGTTCCATACCCCCCCTACTCCTCATCTAGCCTTTTAGGGGTACAAACAATAGTAATTGGGGCCTAGTGTGGTTGTGTACGTGTGATATACATACACTTTTTTTGGATCATATTTTCTATTCCGCTATTTAATCAAAAACCTTTGGGGATCAGTTAAATTGGGGGATAGTCTGTGTTGGTACGTGTGAGAGAGATCCACCTTTCCAAGTTGTTGGGGTTCATCTCATACTTCTGAAGGTTTGAGGGTGCTGCCTGTTCCATACTCCCCCTACTCCTCATCTAGCCTTTTAGGGGTACAAACAATAGTAATTGGGGCCTAGTGTGGTTGTGTACGTGTGATATACATACACTTTTTTTGGATCATATTTTCTATTCCGCTATTTAATCAAAAACCTTTGGGGATCAGTTAAATTGGGGGATAGTCTGTGTTGGTACGTGTGAGAGAGATCCACCTTTCCAAGTTGTTGGGGTTCATCTCATACCTCTGAAGGTTTGAGGGTGCTGCCTGTTCCATACTCCCCCTACTCCTAGCCTTTTAGGGGTACAAACAATAGTAATTGGGGCCTAGTGTGGTTGTGTACGTGTGATATACATACACTTTTTTTGGATCATATTTTCTATTCCGCTATTTAATCAAAAACCTTTGGGGATCAGTTAAATTGGGGGATAGTCTGTGTTGGTACGTGTGAGAGAGATCCACCTTTCCAAGTTGTTGGGGTTCATCTCATACTTCTGAAGGTTTGAGGGTGCTGCCTGTTCCATACCCCCCCTACTCCTAGCCTTTTAGGGGTACAAACAATAGTAATTGGGGCCTAGTGTGGTTGTGTACGTGTGATATACATACACTTTTTTTGGATCATATTTTCTATTCCGCTATTTAATCAAAAACCTTTGGGGATCAGTTAAATTGGGGGATAGTCTGTGTTGGTACGTGTGAGAGAGATCCACCTTTCCAAGTTGTTGGGGTTCATCTCATACTTCTGAAGGTTTGAGGGTGCTGCCTGTTCCATACTCCCCCTACTCCTCATCTAGCCTTTTAGGGGTACAAACAATAGTAATTGGGGCCCAGTGTGGTTGTGTACGTGTGATATACATACACTTTTTTTGGATCATATTTTCTATTCCGCTATTTAATCAAAAACCTTTGGGGATCAGTTAAATTGGGGGATAGTCTGTGTTGGTACGTGTGAGAGAGATCCACCTTTCCAAGTTGTTGGGGTTCATCTCATACTTCTGAAGGTTTGAGGGTGCTGCCTGTTCCATACCCCCCCTACTCCTCATCTAGCCTTTTAGGGGTACAAACAATAGTAATTGGGGCCTAGTGTGGTTGTGTACGTGTGATATACATACACTTTTTTTGGATCATATTTTCTATTCCGCTATTTAATCAAAAACCTTTGGGGATCAGTTAAATTGGGGGATAGTCTGTGTTGGTACGTGTGAGAGAGATCCACCTTTCCAAGTTGTTGGGGTTCATCTCATACTTCTGAAGGTTTGAGGGTGCTGCCTGTTCCATACTCCCCCTACTCCTCATCTAGCCTTTTAGGGGTACAAACAATAGTAATTGGGGCCTAGTGTGGTTGTGTACGTGTGATATACATACACTTTTTTTGGATCATATTTTCTATTCCGCTATTTAATCAAAAACCTTTGGGGATCAGTTAAATTGGGGGATAGTCTGTGTTGGTACGTGTGAGAGAGATCCACCTTTCCAAGTTGTTGGGGTTCATCTCATACTTCTGAAGGTTTGAGGGTGCTGCCTGTTCCATACTCCCCCTACTCCTCATCTAGCCTTTTAGGGGTACAAACAATAGTAATTGGGGCCCAGTGTGGTTGTGTACGTGTGATATACATACACTTTTTTTGGATCATATTTTCTATTCCGCTATTTAATCAAAAACCTTTGGGGATCAGTTAAATTGGGGGATAGTCTGTGTTGGTACGTGTGAGAGAGATCCACCTTTCCAAGTTGTTGGGGTTCATCTCATACTTCTGAAGGTTTGAGGGTGCTGCCTGTTCCATACCCCCCCTACTCCTCATCTAGCCTTTTAGGGGTACAAACAATAGTAATTGGGGCCTAGTGTGGTTGTGTACGTGTGATATACATACACTTTTTTTGGATCATATTTTCTATTCCGCTATTTAATCAAAAACCTTTGGGGATCAGTTAAATTGGGGGATAGTCTGTGTTGGTACGTGTGAGAGAGATCCACCTTTCCAAGTTTTTGGGGTTCATCTCATACTTCTGAAGATTTGAGGGTGCTGCCTGTTCCATACCCCCCCTACTCCTCATCTAGCCTTTTAGGGGTACAAACAATAGTAATTGGGGCCTAGTGTGGTTGTGTACGTGTGATATACATACACTTTTTTTGGATCATATTTTCTATTCCGCTATTTAATCAAAAACCTTTGGGGATCAGTTAAATTGGGGGATAGTCTGTGTTGGTACGTGTGAGAGAGATCCACCTTTCCAAGTTGTTGGGGTTCATCTCATACTTCTGAAGGTTTGAGGGTGCTGCCTGTTCCATACTCCCCCTACTCCTCATCTAGCCTTTTAGGGGTACAAACAATAGTAATTGGGGCCCAGTGTGGTTGTGTACGTGTGATATACATACACTTTTTTTGGATCAAATTTTCTATTCCGCTATTTAATCAAAAACCTTTGGGGATCAGTTAAATTGGGGGATAGTCTGTGTTGGTACGTGTGAGAGAGATCCACCTTTCCAAGTTGTTGGGGTTCATCTCATACTTCTGAAGGTTTGAGGGTGCTGCCTGTTCCATACTCCCCCTACTCCTAGCCTTTTAGGGGTACAAACAATAGTAATTGGGGCCTAGTGTGGTTGTGTACGTGTGATATACATACACTTTTTTGGGATCATATTTTCTATTCCGCTATTTAATCAAAAACCTTTGGGGATCAGTTAAATTGGGGGATAGTCTGTGTTGGTACGTGTGAGAGAGATCCACCTTTCCAAGTTTTTGGGGTTCATCTCATACTTCTGAAGATTTGAGGGTGCTGCCTGTTCCATACCCCCCCTACTCCTCATCTAGCCTTTTAGGGGTACAAACAATAGTAATTGGGGCCTAGTGTGGTTGTGTACGTGTGATATACATACACTTTTTTTGGATCATATTTTCTATTCCGCTATTTAATCAAAAACCTTTGGGGATCAGTTAAATTGGGGGATAGTCTGTGTTGGTACGTGTGAGAGAGATCCACCTTTCCAAGTTTTTGGGGTTCATCTCATACTTCTGAAGATTTGAGGGTGCTGCCTGTTCCATACCCCCCCTACTCCTCATCTAGCCTTTTAGGGGTACAAACAATAGTAATTGGGGCCTAGTGTGGTTGTGTACGTGTGATATACATACACTTTTTTTGGATCATATTTTCTATTCCGCTATTTAATCAAAAACCTTTGGGGATCAGTTAAATTGGGGGATAGTCTGTGTTGGTACGTGTGAGAGAGATCCACCTTTCCAAGTTTTTGGGGTTCATCTCATACTTCTGAAGATTTGAGGGTGCTGCCTGTTCCATACTCCTCCTCCTACTGCTCAACCATCCTTTTAGGGGTACAAACAATAGTAGTTGGGGCCTAGTGTGGTGGTGTACGTGCGAGATACATACACTTTCTTTTTGATCATATTTTCTATTCCGCTATTCAATTAAAACCTTTGGGGATCAATTCAATTGCGAGATAGTCTGTGTCGGTACGTGTGAGATCCACCTTTCCAAGTTGTTGGGGTTCATCTCATACTTCTGAAGATTTGAGGGTACTGCCTGTTCCATACTCCTGCTCCTACTGCTCAACCATCCTTTTAGGGGTACAAACAATAGTAATTGGGGCCTAGTGTGGTTGTGTACGTGCGAGATACATACACTTTTTTTGATCATATTTCCTATTCCGCTATTCAATAAAAACCTTTGAGGATCAATTGAATTGCGGGATAGTCTGTGTCGGTACGTGTGAGATCCACCTTTCCAAGTTTTTGGGGTTCATCTCATACTTCTGAAGATTTGAGGGTGCTGCCTGTTCCATACTCCTCCTCCTACTCCTCATCCATCCTTTTAGGGGTACAAACAATAGTAATTGGGGCCTAGTGTGGTTGTGTACGTGCGAGATACATACACTTTTTTTGATCATATTTCCTATTCCGCTATTCAATAAAAACCTTTGAGGATCAATTGAATTGCGGGATAGTCTGTGTCGGTACGTGTGAGATCCACCTTTCCAAGTTTTTGGGGTTCATCTCATACTTCTGAAGATTTGAGGGTGCTGCCTGTTCCATACTCCTCCTCCTACTCCTCATCCATCCTTTTAGGGGTACAAACAATAGTAATTGGGGCCTAGTGTGGTTGTGTACGTGCGAGATACATACACTTTTTTTGATCATATTTCCTATTCCGCTATTCAATAAAAACCTTTGAGGATCAATTGAATTGCGGGATAGTCTGTGTCGGTACGTGTGAGATCCACCTTTCCAAGTTTTTGGGGTTCATCTCATACTTCTGAAGATTTGAGGGTGCTGTCTGTTCCATACTCCTCCTACTCCTCATCCATCCTTTTAGGGGTAGAAACAATAGTAATTGGGGCCTAGTGTGGTTTTGTACGTGCGAGATACATACACTTTTTTGGATCATATTTCCTATTCCGCTATTCAATAAAAACCTTTCTAGGGCAAGATCTTAAATTACAGAAATATGAGGAGACCGTCAAATAAGGGCCGTGGCCTGGGTCGTGGTGCTGCTGGTAGAGCTCCTGTTGCAAGGAGAGGACGTGGTCGATCTGTGCCAGCTACACGCACAAGTGAAACACCTTCCTCAAGTGTGAGTAGGCGACAGAACCTGCATCAGTATTTGGTAGGGCATCAAACGCCCCTAGAAGTGATGAGGCCAGAACAAGTTGAGGCGATAGTAGATTGGTTTGCTGCTGACAGTGCCTCCAGTTCCTTCACATTGTCTCCCACCCAGTCTACTGCAGAAAGGTCAGAGTTGGCACCTGCAGCCAATGTCCAACCGTCTTTCACCTCACCCCCTTGCAAATCAGGCCAGCAGTCTGAGCCCCAAGCCATACAGCAGTCTCTTATTCTTTTTGAGGACTCTGTCAGCAGGGTTTCCCAGGGCCATCCACCTAGCCCTGCCCCAGAAGTGGAAGAGATTGAGTGCAGCGATGCCCAACCACTTATTTCTCAAGATGAGTACATGCAAGGATCATCGCAGCACGTCTCCGATGATGACGAAACGCAGGTGCCAACTGCTGCGGCGTTCAGCATTGTGGAGACCGACAAGGAGGGCAGGGGTGAAGACTGGGTGGAAGATGATGTGGAGGACGATGAGGTCCTCGACCCCACATGGAATGAACGTCATGCAGGTGACCTGAGTAGTTTGGAGGAAGAGGCGGTGGTCGCACAGAGCCACCAGCACAGCAGAAGAGGGAGCAGGGTGCAGAAGCGGAGCGGCCGTGCCCTAGACACTACGCCCGCTACTGCCCAACGCAGCAAGGGAACGAGCGCACCAAAGTCAGCTCAAAGGAGTTCTCTAGCGTGGAAGTTCTTTAGAAAATGTGCTGATGACAGGACACGAGTGGTTTGCACCCTGTGCAATCAGAGCTTGAAGCGAGGCATAAACCTTCTCAACCTGAGCACAACCTGCATGATCAGGCATCTAAGTGCAAAGCACGAGCTGCAGTGGAGTACACACCTTCAAAACCAAGAAACGTCTCTGGCTCATCCTGCTTCCTCTTCTGCTGCAGTCTCGGCCGCTCCAGCCACATCTGTAGTGATACCGGCACCTGCCACCCCGCAAACAGACGATCTGTCAGCAACACCACCACCTGGGTCACCAACAACCATCTCCACAATGTCCCGTGGAAGCGTTCAGCTTTCCATCTCCCAAACACTTGAGAGGAAGAGGAAGTACCCCCCTACCCACCCGCGATCCCTGGCCCTGAATGCCAGCATTTCAAAATTATTGGCCTTTGAAATGCTGTCATTCCGTCTGGTGGAGACGCACAGTTTTAAAAACCTTATGTCGGTGGCTGTCCCACAGTACGTCGTGCCCAGCCGCCACTACTTTTCCAGGCAAGCCATCCCTTCCCTGCACAACCAAGTGGGGGAAAATATCAGGTGTGCACTGCGCAACGCCATCTGTGCCAAGGTCCACCTAACTACGGATACGTGGACCAGTAAGCACGGTCAGGGGCGTTATATCTCCCTAACGGCACACTGGGTAAATGCAGTGGCGGATGGGCCTGAGGCGGATAGCAATTTGGCGCATGTCCTTCCACCACCGAGGATTGCAGGGCGCTTCAGTTTGCCTCCTGTTCCTAACTCCTCCTACTCCGCTTCCTCATCCTCTACCGCCTCCTCATCCGGACAGCGTAACACCTTCACCACCAACTTCAGCACGGCCAGGGGTAAACGACAGCAGGCAGTTTTACAACTTGCCTGTTTGGGGGACAAACCACACACCGCGCAGGAGTTGTGGAGGAGCATGGAACAGCAGACAAATGAGTGGTTGCTGCCAGCGAGCCTCAAGCCCGGCCTGGTGGTGTGCGATAACGGGCGAAATCTCATAGCAGCTCTGGGCCTAGCCGGTTTGACGCACATCCCTTGCCTGGCGCATGTGCTGAATTTGGTGGTGCAGAGGTTCCTTAAAAACTACCCCGATATGTCAGAGCTGCTGCAGAAAGTGCGGGCCGTTTGTGCGCACTTTCGGCGTTCTCACCCTGCTGCTGCTCGCCTGGCAGCGCTGCAGCGTAACTTCGGCCTTCCCGCTCACCGCCTCATATGTGACGTGCCCACAAGGTGGAACTCCACCTTGCACATGCTGGAAAGACTGTGCGAGCAGCAGCAGGCCATAGTGGAGTTTCAGCTGCAGCACGCACGCGTGAGTCGCTCTGCGGAACAGCACCACTTCACCACCAATAACTGGGCCTCCATGCGAGACCTGTGTGCCTTGTTGCGCTGTTTTGAGTACTCCACCAACATGGCCAGTGGCAATGACGCCGTTCTCAGCTTAACTATCCCACTTCTATGCCTCCTTGAAAAAACAATTCGGGCGATGATGGAAGAGGATGTGGCACAGGATGAGGAGGAGGAGGAGGATGAAGAGGTAACATTTCCAAGGCTTTCAGGGCAGTCATTCGCAAGGGGCTCCGAGGGTGGGTTCCTGCACACGCAAACGCCAGGGACGCAATTGTCCAGCAGGGGCACAGTTCTGGAGGATGAGGAGGATGAGGAGGAGGAGGAGCTGGAGGAGGAGATGGAACCATGTTCACAGCAGGGTGGCACCCAGGCCAGCTCATGGCCATCACTGGTGCGTGGCTGGGGGGATACAGAGGACACGGACGATACACCTCCCACAGAGGACAGCCTTTCGTCGCCTCTGGGCAGCCTGGCACACATGAGCGATTACATGCTGCAGTGTCTCCACAACGACCGCCGAGTTGCCCACATTCTAACTTGTGCTGATTACTGGGTGGCCACGCTGCTGGATCCCCGTTACAAGGACAACGTACCGTCCTTAATTCACTCACTGGAGCGCGATCGCAAGATGCGCGAGTACAAGCGCACGCTGGTAGATGCCATGCTGCTGGCATTCCCATCTGACAGCGGGGCCACAGTGGAAGCACAAGGCAGAGGAGGAGGAGGAGGAGGTCGCCAACGCAACCAGGGCACCGCCAGCACCTCAGAAGGCAGGGTTAGCATGGCCGAAATGTGGAAAAGCTTTGTCAGCACGCCACAACAAACAGCAGCACCAGCAGCTCAGATGGAACGTCTTAGCAGGAGGCAGCATTTTACCAACATGGTGGAGCAGTATGTGTGCACACGCCTACATGTAGTGAATGACGGGTCTGCCCCCTTCAACTTCTGGGTCTCCAAATTGGGCACATGGCCTGAGCTTGCCCTTTACGCCTTGGAGGTGCTGGCGTGCCCTGCAGCCAGTGTATTATCTGAACGGGTATTTAGCACGGCTGGGGGCGTTATAACAGACAAGCGCAGCCGCCTGTCCAGAGACAATGTGGACAAGCTCACGTTCATTAAAATGAACCAGGCATGGATCCCACGGGACTTTTCCGTACCTTATGCAGAATAGCAATGGATACCGACCTTACCCACCCATTGTTCCATTTTTGCTCTTTCTCACTCTTTTGGGGTGTACCCTCATTTAAAATTTTTGAAAAGAAGCAGTGTTGGCTACCTCGTCCTCCTCCTCAGGGCCAGATTAATGTAGGGGCTATTGGAGCTGCAGCTCCAGGCCCCTACCTTTTATATAGGCCCCGGGTTGGCCATATTCACTGTTACCGCTCTTCTGTCACTTGTAAACACAGAAGTCTGGCTTCTATGCTCGCTTCCCCAGGCAGCACCCTCAGAACCTCCCCACACAGCGTGAAGGCCGGACAAGGAGGGACAGTTGGCGATGCATGGATGTGTTTATGGGCTTCAGAGACAGCATCCCATGTTGAATTAGGCATGCATGGCTGCACCCTTCCTCCTCTGGGTGCATGGCAAGGCACGGCCCTTAAGGCCCTTCAAAATCCTCAGCACCAAGCCCATGATGCTGTTAATCCGGCCCTGGTCCTCCTCCACCGCCGCTTCCACCTACACCGCCCATAGGTGTGCGCAGCCTATTGCATTAAGGTGTGCACCCCAAAGTTGAAATACACATGCATGTGTTTGCCAGCAGGGAGAGTAATGTATCGGGGCCATGTACCTGTAGGCAAGGAGAAATAGAGCAGAGCAGGTCCCAGGGAGATCTTTCCCATCTCCTCACTGGCAATGCTATGTGCCCTAGGTGATTAGGGTGTGCCCAGGCACACCCAGCACACCCTGTGCGCACGCCTATGTCACCGCCACATCCACCACCACCTCAACCTCCCTCCTACTCCATATGGGCCTCGTCCTTCAGAGATGAAGAAGAACATTGTTTTATTTTTCTGTTTTTTTTTGTTGTTTTAAGTTATTTCCCTATCCACATTTGTTTGCAGAGCACTTGCCATGCTCTTAATTACGTTTTGCTGCCATTTGCAGCACTCTAGCCCTTTCCTTTGGTGTTTTAGAGCCATTTTAGTGCCTTAAAGTTCGGGTCCCCATTGACTTCAATGGGGTTCGGTGTCCGGGAAAAGTTCGGTAAAAGTCCGGGACACGGACCCGGACTTTTTTTTAAAGTTCGGCCAAACCCGTCGAACACGGACATCTAGGTGTCCGCTCAACCCTAATCTCAGCGGAAGGAATCACTGTAGTTTCTGTCAGTCTGCTATACAAAGCAAAAATCTTTTCCCATAATTTCCGGACTTGGGGGCAATGCCACCACATATGTAACATTGTGCCCCTCTCCAAAGAGCATCTCCAGCATGCATCAGATAATGTGGAATCTATATATCTAAAAGTAGCTGGGCAACAATACCATCTGGTCAATAATTTAAACCCCTTTTCTTGAATCCTAGTATCTACGGATAGTCCATGGGTTAGAACGTTGTGCCAGTCCAACGGGGAAATAGTATGCCCAAGTTCCCGTTCCCAAACCCTTGTGTAGGATGGGAATTCCGGGCGAAAAACTTTAATCAATAATCCATATAACAAGGAGAGTACATGCCTAGGAGGGTCCCTATGAAGAAGCATATTCTCAAATTCTGATAGTTCCCCTTTTACATCTGTCATAGAGGAAAAGTTACTTAAATATGAGGAGACCTGTCGCCTCAACATCCACGATATTGTGTTTTGTGAAGGTTCTTGAGCTAAAGGGTCAGTCAATAGTAATGTAGGATCTGCTTGTAACAATTGAGCTAAACGACGGTGGTCCTTTTTATTCCATGGACCAAAATGAGTACTTGCAACAGCCACTGGGAATTATGGGGTCCCAAAGAGCGGGGACAGTGGTCATCTTGGAGGTGTGTTTGGGGTCATCATCATGTTGGAATACTGCCCTGCGGCCCAGTCTCTAAACTAAGGGGATCATGCTCTGCTTCAGTATGTCACAATAAATGATTGCATTCATGGTTCCCTCAATGAACTGTATCTCCCCAGTCCCGGCAGCACTCATGCAGCCCCAGACCATGACAATCCCACCACCATGCTTAACACTGTAGGCAAGACACACTTGTCTTTGTACTCTTTACCTGGTTGCTGCCACACACACTTGACATCATCTGAACCAAATACTATTATTTTGGTCTCATCAGACCACAGGACATGGTTCCAGTAATCCATGTCTTTAGTCTGCTTGCATTCAGCAAACTGTTTGGGGGCTTTCTTGTGCATCATCTTTAGAAGAGGCTTCCTTCTGGGACGACAGCCATGCAGACCAATTTGATGCAGTGTGCGGCGTATGGTCTGAGCACTGACAGGCTGACCCCCCAGCCATTCAACCTCTGCAGCAATGCTTGAAGCACTCATATGTCTATTTACGAAAGACAACCTCTGGATATGACGCTGAGCACGTGCACTCAACTTCTTTGGTCGACTATGGCAAGGCCTGTTCTGAGTGGAACCTGTCCCGTTAAACCACTGTATGGTCTTGGCCACTGTGCTGCAAGCTCCGTTTCAGGATCTTGGCAATCTTCTTATAGCCTAGGCCATCTTTATGTAGAGCAACAGTTCTTTTTTTATAGATCCCCAGAGAGTTCTTTGCCATGAGGTGCCATGTTGATCTTCCAGTGACCAGTATAAGAGAGTGAGAGCGATAACACCAAATTTAACACACCTACTCCCATCGAGTTTGATTTGAATTGCTTTATTAATGATTTTTGATCACCTCGCTCTGTGTCTCTCCATCATTCTATGGGGGATTATCTTGAGTTCCTATTATCTTGTACTATTTGTGTCTCTAGTCTATGGTTCCCTCCCCACTTATATATAGTTATTATGCTATCTATGCCATCCTCTACAACTTCCTTTTGTTATTTATACACCGTGCTTGCTCCAGCCATTGATCCATTAATTATGGGGACATTTATGCAATTATAGTTTACATCATGGTGCACTCACCATTCCCAGTGGTGTCTGGGGTCAATGATGGATGTATTTTATGCACTGTCTATCCTTGACCAATAGTACTCCTTTACACAATTTACTTTCTGACTTGCATGTGTCTTTATCTGTGCCTTGCTATTCATACAGTATCCATTTATGTGTATATTACAATTGCATTACTGTGACCATTGCAACATTACTGGCATCCCTGGGCTTTTACGCTTTTAGTCATCAATTCTTTTTTTTTTTTTTGTACTAGATTTTTTTTACAATTTTTCTATTTTTTTTACATCCTCCTGTTTAGCCATCAGATGTTTGATCATGTGCTTAATTGAGTGGTTGGATTGTTCATATGTAGTAGTTTTTCACACTATATATTTTTATGGCCATTCAACCCGTAATATATAGGTATCACGTGAGTATGGCTCTTTCTGCCTTCTCTCTCTCCGCTAATGAGCAAGGAGGCGTACCATCACTACGTCACTCGAGGTCCGTGCTGCAGCCGGACGCGAGTACCCCAGAGTCTCCTCTCTGCTCCATGTAATTTCCAAGCGTGATTTTACTTCTGTCATGTAAGTGCATTATTTGTTTTAATAAAAGGTTTGTTAAAGGTAATGCATTATCAGTCATTATTTATTGCATGTCTCTAACGTGGAGGACATTTAAATGCTTCTGGTGAGGACATACCTTGGAGAGCCTGTTACGCTTGGTTTGAAGGGAAGGGAGCAGAATATCGGCACAAGGGTTGTTCCAGAGTGTGTTTAATATATTGTTCTGGTAAGAGGCTATTTTGGTTCTTGCATCAATGGTGAAGAGCATGGTCATTTGGTGTGGTCACATGAAGAGTATATCTTGGTTATTATATATTGCACTTATCTATCGTCCGCCAGGTAAGGAGGAAATTCACCAGGTGGAGGGATTTCATCACTATCAACTTGATAATATTATTTGAACTTCACACCTGTTTTCACATCATCATATCACCGATTGAAAGAATTTATTCTTTGGACTGTTGGACTTTATGATTATACATGTTTGCACCTAATTCATTTTATTTGAATATGTTCAGTTGGATTTAGCGCACCATATTTTTTACACATGCATTTATTGCCAGAACACACACTTTAGTTCATTGTTATTTTGCATCAGTTTATTTACATATTTGTGGGTATATGATAGCGCAGCACCACCACACTTTACAACTTCACCTTTGGCTATGAATTGGCTAATCGGTGCATGCAGCAATCAGTTACAATTACTATCATATAGTGATAGCGTGGGATTTCTGTTTTACCTTCATGGTTTCTCATTTTATGTCATTGCCTATATACAGTCAATGATATCATGTTCTTCCTTCAAGAAGGAAACATCTTTCTCACCTGATATAACTTGTTTAGAATGCAAGAGCAATTTACTATGATATAAAAGCAGAACACTCAGTTTAAAGCCTCTTCTACTTGGGTTTCAATTAGAATTTCAGATGACTGAACAACTGGTGAAAAATAATCACTTTCCCCACCTCAAACTCTAGTACTAAAGGATTCAGAAAGTCATTGCCCTGTGGTACCTCTCTATTAAAACATACATTAGTAGATAATAATATATTAGAATCATAGATTGGACCAACAGTAGATAACAGCTTCAAAATATACGTGATAATAAAAGTGTACAGTACATTAATGGAAATAAAATTCAGAACAATAGGATATTAAAAGTTCTTCAGAATAAAATCTACTGTCAAAGTGATACCATAGAATGTTTTACAAGGTCATTTTGTGATGAATGCTGCAGCAGAATAGAAAGAAAGAGCAGACTGAACTTATAAAAGATCTGTCACACTATGACAAATTTCAGAGTTTAAAATAAAATGGTTTGGAGGCAGTAACTAAAGTAATCTTATATATTCAAAATACTTAGAATACTTTCTGGTTTAATGGACCACTTGGATATCTTTATCACAATGTTATGCCATTTGATAATTCACCTGCGGCATTTCAATGAACTTTTTGCTGTAACTGTAATTTATATTAAAGTCCTTATTAAAACATGTCAGAAGTTGTATTATGGATTGTGCTAAGTACCTTGTGAATAATTTGAAGTTCTGAACAATGTAAAGTAGCTAAATTAACTAAATATGTTTTGCTGCAAATGACAAGATATTTAAACCAATTATGAGTGCGTAATGCGATAATGGATCTAAGCAATTATGATTTGTCGTGTATACTGTCACATTTTTATTTTAAATTAGGAGCTTTCAATGTCTTGTTTAGACTAAATCACAGCTTTGGTGGCATGGTTTATGAAGAACAGCTTTAATATGTTGAGGATAATACCAAGAATTAGATTAGATGCAGGATTTTAAGTGGAGTTTATTTTATTTATATTTTGTGAACCAAAATGTTTGTGCAATACTTACAAGAGCTACAAAGTTAAAATAAAAATGAATCATTTTTAATCATCTCCTTTGATCAGAAGACACTCAATAGGAGACACAGATGAGTACTAACTGGCTATTTTGCTAGCTGTAGCAAGGTTAATACTCCATGAAATAATGGATCCGAGCTTCCCAGTGCAGATGGGATATCATACAGTATATGTGGATAATGAATCAGAAATCATTGGCTTTTCACACAGGTGACCCAGTAAGCTGTAATGCTAAATCAGCAAATATGTAAGTGATGAGCTAATATATTACCCTAACCATGTACCACAAACAGGACAAAGGGATAAATTCATTAGGGTTTACCGCATGGGACAATTCGGTCACATGACTCATTTGCATGAATTATCATATACAGTAAATGATGTCCAATTTAAAAAAAAAATTATTATGTGATATTTACTGCTAAATTAAACATGTTCTGAGAAACATTTTTTAAAAACCATGCAGTAAGCTCTTATTTCTAATTCACAAATGGAACAGAGAGTAAAAAAACAAGCAATATTTAATTTAATATTTATCATATGTTGGTATTTGTCACAAAAAAGTGTGGGCCCCCCAATAGCTGGTTGCTAAGGAGCGAGACAGGAAGCCAGCTGCTGCATCCTTTACAACAGATGGCTCATCAGCTGTCAGCTGTTTGCAAAAAAAAAACATGCCAGCAATTAAAAGTTATGAAAAAAACAGCGTGGGGTCCACCCCAATGCTTACCAGGGGGGGCAAGTGAGTGCCCCCCTTCTTGTATCATACCAGTCCACATGCACTCAACATAGGGGGTGCTTTGGGGCAGAGGGGGCTCTTCCCCAGCCCTAAAGCACATTGTCTTTATGTTGATGGGGACAAGGGCCTCTTCTCCACAACCCTGGACAGTAGTTTTGGGGTCTACGGGCAGGGAGCTTATTAGAATGGGGAAGCCCCTCCCCCAAAAGCTGATTTCTAAGGAGCGGGCCAGGAAGGCCGTTCATCAGAAGCAGATCATTTGTTATCTTTTTTTGGGATCGGCGGTGCGGCGGACGCCGTGGTTTGCGATGGATCTACATCGGGGAACACTGTTTTTTGTTTTTTTTAATAAAGAAATTGTCAAAAACGGCCTCCTATCTTTATTCACTTTTACACTTTTTTGGTGAATGGATAGGAGTACAATGTACCCTATATGGGGGGGCAGAATCTGGGGACCCCCTTGTTAAAGGGGGCTTCCAGATTCTGATAAGCCCCCCACCCGCTGACCCCCACAACCACAGCCCACGGTTCTGGGGAAGAGGCCCTTGTCCCCATCAACATGGGGACAAGGTGCTTTGAGTTTAGGGGGCAAAGCCCTCTTTGCCCCAAAGCACCACCCCAGTTTGAGGGCATGTGGCCTGGTATGGTGCAGGGGGGGGAACTCGCTCACTCCCCCCCCATTCCTGACCTGCCAGGTTGCATGCTCAGGTAAGGGTCTGGCATGGATTTTAGAGGGGATCCCATGCGATTTTTTTACATTTTGGCATGGGGTTCCCCTTTAAATCCAAACCAGACCCAAAGGGTCTGATATGCATTGGGGGGGGGGGGGGGCTCACACTGTTTTTTTTTTTCAGCATTTTTAATTGCCGGCTTGTTTTTTTTTTTTTTTTTTTACATTCCCTACTGACAGCTGATGAGTCACCCATTGTTAAGGACGCGGCAGCCGGCTTCCAGGCCTGCACTTTAGCAACAAGCTCAATGCGATAAATATCCGGATTAAATAATGTGTTAAGTACCGCTAAATCGAACAAACACTGCATTCAGTATTTAACACTAAATTTTTAGTGAATTGCACTTTCACAACTGATTTACAGCAAGAGTTATTTTACAGTATTTTATTAGCCGCTATTTAACTCTTAATGCATTGACCCCAAATACTTCCACTAGCACACAGACAAGAATGTCTATATTAAAGAAAACACATAAACACATAAAATATATGGCTATCTTAAAGGAGTTATAAAGTCATAAGGTTTTTCATTCTTTACATTAAGATAAAAGGCCTTCTGTGTGTAGCAGCCCCCCTCGGCCCCCTAACTACCTGAGGTTCCTCTCTGTCCAGCGATGCCCACCAGTGTCTCAGCCATCCGAGATTCTCCCTCCTGATTGGCTGAGACACAGCAGTGGCAGCCAATGGCTTTCAATCAATGTCAACTAGCCAATCAGGAGAGAGAGGGGACGGGGCCGGGGCCGGGTCAAGGCTCCATTTCTGAATGGACACAGGGATCTGTAAATCAGCTAGGGTGGCTCCATACCATAGCAAGCTGCTTGCTGTGGGGGCACTGAAAAGAAGGGAGGGGCCAGGATCACAGAAGAGGGACCCAAGAAGAGGAGGATGGGGGCTGTTCTGTGCAAATCCACTGCAACAGAAGAGGTAAGTATAACATGTTTGTTATTTTTATAGGAAAAACATTAGACTTTACAATCACTTTAAACTGTATTTCTACCTTTATTTTCTACCTTTAATTTGTATTTGAATTTGAGATAATTTCACTATATGTTTGTTATGTGTTCTTAGTCACACAGCACACCTAAATATATATATATATATATATATATATATATATATATATATATATATATATGTATATATATCTTACCTTTTAGATGTTTCTGAGGAGAATAGGGAAGCCCAGCTCTTAAGCTCTGAACGAGGGGGTGGGGGTTTGATCTTAAAGGTGGTATGAGTAGGTGTTGCCTCCGTCCCTATATCTTGAAGAAAGAAGGGGTTTTCTTGGTGTCTCAGGCCAAGGGGATGGGACTTTATGGGCAAGTAGGTATCAATTAAAACAAGGTGAAAAAAATATATATCAATTTATTACCAATATTTACATAAGTCAAGAGTAAATGGATAAATATCATCTCAATTGTGAGCATTGGTGTTGGGTATAGGCCCAATGTGAAGAAGATAAAGAAAGGAGGGATTCTAAATTAATCCGTGACATAAGTGATATTTGTGACAGTTATGGATCTTGTCTCTGTGTATCCCGTGTATAAATCAGGAATAGATGGTTCACAGAGTTTCATCCATAAATTCTGACGCGTTTCGGCTGTATTAGCCTTTATCAAAGTTTTCTGTCACCCAGCTGTAATATATAATTAATGATATTTAATATTTCCATTGATTTTGAAATATGCGTATAATTAATGTACAAAAATAAATAAATACATACTTGTATTTAAAATCTTGTTTCTGCAAACCAAAGATTCCCTCTGTCTCCTCTAGACCTGCAGCAAGGAGCCGTAAGGTACCATGGTCTGGAAGGATATATTGTTAATTATAATGTCATATCATATAGGGATATAGGGTCATATACTGCCATTGTTGGCTACTCACATCCAGATTTGGAGGTACTCCTATGTGGGTATTGTGTTATTCCTCCAGTAGTATCCTGGATGGTTCTGAAAAGGGTATATGTATATAATTGACATTATATCTCTCTAGGTAGGTAATCCATGTGGGTGTCTACGCCCAAATAAAAAGAACTTACATTTGCAAAGTTTGTAATGGGAATGAGTTGGAGGGAGGGAGGGAGGGAGGATGTCTCTCCTAATGCCGCAGTCCAAGGTGAAATGCTGCCGCCAGACACCAAGAAAACCCCTTCTTTCTTCAAGATATAGGGACGGAGGCAACACCTACTCATACCACCTTTAAGATCAAACCCCCATCCCCTCGTTCAATCAACCGGATGGAAAATACATCCATGTTCTCACTGATCTTTAGGTGGAAAAGAAATTTCAAAAAAGATATATTACTTCTATAGGGTCGCTCAGCAGGACCCCATAATCCTAAATTATTTGTAAGGGTTGGGCAGTACTTCCTCCCCCTTCTCTCAGTGATAATATCACATGAGAATAAGGGGACACTATATCCCACACCCACTTACTCTCAACCAACAAGGCTGAGATTGATACACAACCTTCCCATAATGGAAGAGATACCCACGGGAGACCTGATGGGGGATGGATGGAATGCCCTCATGTCAGACATCCAAAAGAGTTTTCAGGGGCAGGAGCAACAGGACTCAGATATTATGGCCCTATTTGGAACCCTAAGGAAATACTTAGAACGTAAATCAGCCCTCTTCTGGCATATCAAATCTTTTCAGAGATACATAACGGAAAATATTAATCCAGTAGGCCTCCGTATACAAATTTTCCCAACAATGGATAATATCACCATTAATATGAAAAAAGAATGGGAAGAAATCTTGAATGAATGTTCAAAAAAACTGATGATACTATTACAGGAGGAATACACCAGGCAGATGAAAAACCTGGATGAAGACATAAAAACTATCTACGACCAATTAACCCCCCTAAAAAAGATATCGTTATATAGTGAACAGGAGAAGAATCTTAAAGAACACCTGGAAGAATACAGTCAAGAAATATTAAAGAAAAAGGAGAGAAAATACTGGAGGGATAAGAACGCATTTTCCCAAAATCGCGCATATAAATGGTCAAACAATAGACAACAGAGGAGAAATAAAACCAATCGCAATATGGGACCCTACTACTCATCCGATTCATCATCCTATGCATCGGGCACAGAAAACCCAAGAAGACGACGAGGTGCAGAACAACCCCAACAGGACCCACAGTCCGACCTGGAGGACAGAGAGGAACCCCCACAAAATTTGGGAGAAACTGACTCCAGGGATGCGGACATACCCAACACAGAAGATGGAACAGTCCCAGTTAAACACCACAAAATATTTTTAAGACCGAGAGGAAATAAAGATAATGACCCAAAATCTCACAAGCCTTTTTTAGGGAAAACCCAGAAGAAGAAAACCAACCCCACATAATGGATGAAGTAAGGGAACATACCATTATAAACCTTTCTCAACATACACTTACTATGGAGCAAACTGAGGTTCTAAAATTAGGGCTCTCTTTTTGCCCAAATAGAACCACAGATAAGTTTGAGACTATAAAGGACGTCAATCTTTTCGCCCGGAAATTACTCTTAAGAGTTATGTACAGCAAGAAACAAACAGAAGAACCACAGACAAAATTTACAGCTGCTGAATTCAGAGCTATCAGGGATCTTAATCTACTATTGGAGGAAGGTGGTCTGGAAGACTGGACGGACGATGATACCACAATAGACAGTGAGGAGGAGGAACAGGAAATAGACCCCCCGAGGGAATATCCCTTAAAAGATTTAAGAAAAAATCAAGTGCTTTTCCACCCTTAAATACAAACCCGGCTATTGCCCTCTTTGTGCGGGAGACCACTAAGGAAATTAACCAATTAAAGGACCAGGGGATCACACAGAATCTAACAAAACACCAAAAGAAGGCCATGAAGGAACTCCAGGATAATGAGAACATCACAATTAAACCCTCTGATAAAGGGGGCAATGTTGTTTTGATGGATAATGACCAATATAAAATGATGTGTCTAAATATTTTGAACAACAAAAAATGTTATAAGGAAATACTACCTGTCATGTTGGAGACCTTCAAAGAAGATTTTTACAGAAAACTGGATAGAGCCTTAAACGAGGGTACTATTACAGAATCTCTATGGACATATATGAGGACTAAACACCCCAGAACCCCCACGCTATACGCATTACCAAAGATACACAAGAACAAGGATAACCCACCAGGGAGACCAATTGTATCCGGGAATGGTAACCTTACTGAGACAACAAGTAAAATTATCGATGCATACTTGAGACCACATGTGACAAAACTCCCATCACATATTAAAGACACAGTCCACCTACTCCAGATACTTGATGATCTAACAATACCGGAAGATGCTTTCTTGATTACCATTGATGTCGAAGCTCTTTACAATAACATCCCCCATAAAAAAGGCATTGAGATAATAAGAGAAACCCTCAAACAACACAGTGAATGGGACCACAACTTCAATGAATTCATCGTTATGATGTTGGAATATATATTGAACCACAATGTCTTCACATTCAATGGCACCTATTATTTACAAATGTGCGGTGTGGCGATGGGTACGAGTTGCGCACCGTCATATGCAAATATCTATTTAGGAGCCTGGGAATCTGAATTTCTAGCTGAGGAAAAAAACAGTATTTTTGTAGACCATATATTATTATGGCAGCGCTTTCTGGATGATATTTTCATCATCTGGACAGGCCCGGAAAATCTAATTAGGGAGTGCTTAAAAGTAATGAATAACAACACCTACAACATGTATTTTACACTCAACTACGATAAGAGTAAGATTGCGTTCTTAGACACCTGGATTCTAAAAGAAGATAATGGAACAATCAAAACCACACTTTACCGCAAGGAAACAGCGGGAAATTCTATTTTGCATGCCACTAGTTTCCACCCAACATCACTGAAGAGAGCTATACCATATAGCCAATTTCTACGATTGAAGAGAAATTGCACAGATGAAGATGATTTCCAAAAAGAGGCTGATCTCCTTACAGGCAGACTACTGGAAAGAGGGTACACCAAAAGCACCCTCAGTAAAGCATTCAACAAAGTTAAAAAACGACAAAGGAATGAACTCCTTTTTCAAACCAAAAAAGTAGATGAAATAAAAGAACAAGGAGAAAAAAGTCGTATCATTTTACGATTCACAAATGAACATTACAAAATAAAAGAAATTCTCCAGAAACATTGGACCATACTAAGTGAAGACCTTGTGGTGAAACCATTTGTACCGGACGGCCCACTAATCACCTATAAAAAGGCCGGCTCCCTCAAGCAAAATTTAATACATAGTGAATTTAAGGAAAAAAGGAAGGATCCGTGTAAGGATAAAGGTACGTACCCTTGTGGCACTTGCGCACAGTGCAGTGTCATAAAAAAATGTACAGATACCATCCTCCCAAATGGTGAACATTTTAGACCACGTCACTATGTTAATTGTAAGACGAGAGGGGTCGTTTACCTTATGAGGTGCGATTGTGGGTCATTCTATGTTGGCAAGACCAAACAGGAAATGGGCAAGAGAATTAATAAGCATATCCAAAGCATGGAAATATGCAATTTCCACCTCCCACTTGGCAGACATGTCAAAAATACACACAACAACAAAATGCCCAAAGTAACGTTTATCGCCCTTGAGAGAATGCACATACCGCAACGGGGGGGCGATTGGAATAAGAAACTGTTACAAATGGAGATGCGCTGGATCAGACGTCTAAATGCTACCAAATACCCAGGGCTTAATGAAACAGAGAGTTTCAGACCTTTTCTGGAAGGTTTTGCATCCGGGAAAACAGATTAATATCATAAGGAAGGGAAAAAATTTTTTTTTGAGATTATACTCATGTCATTTCTTTGAAATTCCCGCTTTGATCCTCCCCCCCCCCTCTTTTGATATGCCAAGACCTGTGGATATCCCATTAACGTCCCCCTTAGGGATACTCCCCTGTGCATCCATCCACATATTGTTACTGCTGTTAACACAAGCTATAAGAATGTTATGTACATAGAATTAGTATTTATTTTTTGTTCTTTTTCCATTCATGTAGAACTGTTGTTTTATATATCATTATGATGATGTATATCCTGTTTCACAAGCAAACAACTCTGTTCCCCTCCATCCTGCACCTGGCACAGAAAGCCCCTGCCCCCCTTCCTTGGGACAGGGGCCATCATTGAGACGGAAAGGGATTTAAGATCTTTCCCCCACACCCGCCGGTCACGGCTGGGTTACTTTCCAGATCTCACATATCCCGTGTCGGCGGCCGAGCTGTCAGGACCGGCTAGTACTGCGCGCGCATCACCCAGGCGCCTGCGCAGTACAATGAGCCTGAGTCACTGACGGAAGAAGCCGACTACGTGCAGCGCTTCATGCGCATGCGTGAACGGCTTTATAAGGCCGGGGAGCCGGCGTCTACTCTCACTTCCCTCTGAAGGAGGGAACAGGACGGACGTTACCAGCGGCAGTGAAGGATCTTACCCCCTCTTCTCTTATACCATACCTTCCTTGAAATGTAAGTCTGGACGAATATTCTTATTCCTCTAAAGTCACAAATAAAAATATTTTTATCCACAAAGTTACATTGTGAAAAACACTTCATGGATATAACCCATGACCCCCCCTTTGCAGAAACGGCTTACTGGCGGCAGCATTTCACCTTGGACTGCGGCATTAGGAGAGACATCCTCCCTCCCTCCCTCCCTCCCTCCCTCCAACTCATTCCCATTACAAACTTTGCAAATGTAAGTTCTTTTTATTTGGGTGTAGACACCCACATGGATTACCTACATAGAGAGATATAATGTCAATTATATACATATACCCTTTTCAGAACCATCCAGGATACTACTGGAGAAATAACACAATACCCACATAGGAGTACCTCCAAATCTGGATGTGAGTAGCCAACAATGGCAGTATATGACCCTATATCCCTATATGATATGACATTATAATTAACAATATATCCTTCCAGACCATGGTACCTTACGGCTCCTTGCTGCAGATCTAGAGGAGACAGAGGGAATCTTTGGTTTGCAGAAACAAGATTTTAAATACAAGTATGTATTTATTTATTTTTGTACATTAATTATACGCATATTTCCAAATCAATGGAAATATTAAATATCATTAATTATATATTACAGCTGGGTGACAGAAAACTTTGATAAAGGCTAATACAGCCGAAACGTGTCAGAATTTATGGATGAAACTCTGTGAACCATCTATTCCTGATTTATACACGGGATACACAGAGACAAGATCCATAACTGTCACAAATATCACTTATGTCACGGATTCATTTAGAATCCCTCCTTTCTTTATCTTCTTCACATTGGGCCTATACCCAACACCAATGCTCACAATTGAGATGATATTTATCCATTTACTCTTGACTTATGTAAATATTGGTAATAAATTGATATATATTTTTTTTCACCTTGTTTTAATTGATACCTACTTGCCCATAAAGTCCCATCCCCTTGGCCTGAGAAACCAAGAAAACCCCTTCTTAGCTCTTAAGCTCTTACCCTTTCGTTAAGACAGATGGCTTTCAACTCTAGAACAATGAAATAACTGCCTCCAGACATGGT
The DNA here is from genome assembly GCF_965119305.1 of Pelophylax lessonae. Classification (NCBI taxonomy): domain Eukaryota; kingdom Metazoa; phylum Chordata; class Amphibia; order Anura; family Ranidae; genus Pelophylax; species Pelophylax lessonae. Next base: position 222,710,136 of record NC_138770.1, on the reverse strand, counting down.
TAATTATGGCAAACACAGCTTCCCAGCATTCCTCATAACAAAGAGAACTAAGTAGAAATATCAAAAAGAAAAAGAAAAAACAAAAAACAAAAAAGTTGGGACTTTTCACGAGGCATTATACCATTGGTATACGTCTCCATCCCTAATGTATAAGTATCAAGGGGGGAAGGGGGAAGGGGGGAGGGTAAAAATGGTTAATGTCAAGTAACAAAGGCAATCGGCATGTTGGGTAAAACAAGGTTGTGGATGATGTAATAAAACAAACTCCGTAGACTATATTATACATAAAGCCGATTCGCATAGAGTTACTAGCAATAAAAATGGATAGAAGGGGAAACAAGGTGGGACTTTAAATGAGGTGTATGAGAACGGTTGGCAACTGAAAGTACAATCACAGATATACAAAATATGAAAAGATTTATTTGACAAATCTCATCATAATACATAACATGTGGGTAAATGTATAATACAAACATGTAATATATAACGTTGGAAACAAGAACAATGTTGGACACTCCATGCAAGACTATAGGATGCACATTGGGAGGGAATGGGCAGTAGTGGTAGATAGATGGCGTCATACTGGACAAAGCTTGCTTGCCCACGATGCGGTTGCCCTCTCCCTTCACTAAGCGTGGACGTGACCCTGGGGACCCCGCTGTGGCCAGTCTCTGGCACACCCCCTTTTGGACATTCTCCACCTCCTCCAGTTACCCATGGGGATTTTGTGTTGACAATATCATCATGCATCAATTTCGGCCATATTGCTTCTTTCTCACATGGATGTCCATCTGGGGCGCCTTCTGGCCGCAGACGAGGCCTCCACAGCTCCCGAAAAAGACTTCTTGCCCATCTGGACAACTGTCCACAACACTTTTACCAAAATACCTGTATCAAACCATTTTATCAAATATTTTACCCTACCCATATGGTTCCACTGTACCAAGTGGGCTTGGTGATGCACTTGCTCCTGACGAGTTGGAATAATCCAAGAAACGCGTCGAGATTTTCTACATGCATCCCTCTTATTTTCCATTATTTGGTTCTCTACATGGCAACTACCACTACTGCCCATTCCCTCCCAATGTGCATCCTATAGTCTTGCATGGAGTGTCCAACATTGTTCTTGTTTCCAACGTTATATATTACATGTTTGTATTATACATTTACCCACATGTTATGTATTATGATGAGATTTGTCAAATAAATCTTTTCATATTTTGTATATCTGTGATTGTACTTTCAGTTGCCAACCGTTCTCATACACCTCATTTAAAGTCCCACCTTGTTTCCCCTTCTATCCATTTTTATTGCTAGTAACTCTAGGCGAATCGGCTTTATGTATAATATAGTCTACGGAGTTTGTTTTATTACATCATCCACAACCTTGTTTTACCCAACATGCCGATTGCCTTTGTTACTTGACATTAACCATTTTTACCCTCCCCCCTTCCCCCTTCCCCCTTGAAACTAAGTAGAAATGTTTCTTGCTAGAATTTCCAGAAAAGAGCATTTAAACAGGTAAGCTGTACTTTTTCATTATTTTATTAAGTTTTCCTATGTGAATGTAATGTAAGTGTTATCCCAACTTGCCTGCAAAGGTGGGAATACCCTTTAAAGCACTTTTCAATAATTCCATATACTTCTCAAAGTCAGCAAGCCACCATGTGTTAAAAAGCAGTGCAAAATGCAGTATCTAGTAGCAATCAATGAGAAATCATCACTGCTCTAACTACAACAAACTAACCTGTGATTGTTATGGTTTAGTTCTTTAAAGTTTTACTGTTCTGGTTTCACCAGATCACTATCTCATTTAGTTTCAAAATGGGAACTATTATTAACAACTATTTAACAAAATGTATTTCCTTTGCAAAACAGTGAACTCTAGGGATATTGGACTTAAAATATTATAGTTCTTCTGTTGAGTAACTGTGACAGTTACTTTACTAACATGGCACTGCAGAATTGTACAGTATAACAAGACATCAATAGTTCTTTGTGGATGCTTAAAACATTGGGCAATTTACAAAGGGTAATCCTGGAATTATAATAAGTGGCCTAAAAAAACAGCTGCCAAAACTGACACAACAATGTCAAAAACCCAAAAAATACATACATTCATGAATAAAATTTAATAAAAAAAAAACCTTCAAGATATTTTCCACGTCTCTACTGATAAACACCAGAATATTTCACTTAGCAATAATGTATTCAAGAATCAAGTACCTTGATGAAAAGCATCTGTACAGCACTAAAAAGGTCTCTGCAGGCAAGGACACTTTGCATTGTCATACCCATGTTAAATAAAAGCATTCTGAATTCATCAATTTGCCACCTACCTGAACTTTGCCCATCTCCCTTTTTATCACATGATCTTTATGCCTGCACATTCAAATTTTTACTTTAAATGTGAGGGGTATTATTGTACCAGGATTATTCTATCTGTTGTCTTTAACCAAGGTTGTACACAAAACCACATCATATCCACAGTTGTTGCCCCTTTCAGTCTAAAGCTCTCTAGTCTGCCAACATAAGACGCTTCTGTTTTGGAGTTCACTCACAACTCTGCCTCCTAGATGAGGGTCTGTTATAGACGTTAGGTGAAGGAGAACCCTATGCAAAAAAGTAGAGTTTACTTCCAAAGCGATTGGTGTGTTTGATATATGTTTATAAACTGTTTACTTTTTTTGTGAATGAAAAGGAGTAGTACGTACCCCTTACTCATTATTATTGGAAAGTCATATTTGGTGGGAATAGGAACCCTAAACAAAAAATAAAGTCTATACCAGACTCAAGTCTTGAAACACCTGTACGTGAGAGGGTGAGATGGCCCCCTTTAAATAAAGTCCCACCAAAGTAGTAGAGCCTCCAAACAAGTTTATGTAGAGTTCAACATACAGGTCGGTGGCCAAGGAGCAACATGCAAATGTAACATCTGATGTATGTCCACCTGGATCAGTCTGTCCTCAGATGACTGCTCCTGCGGACCAGACGTAGGTGAATGAAGTAGGTTACAATGCTTTTGGCAGTTCTCTCTTGAAGATTCTCTTCCTCTTGGTCCACACAACAGCTGTCCTGACACAGAAGGGCTGAGCTGGGTTAGATAACTCTGCCCTTGTGGCTAGTGACACCCTCTCCCCTTGGAAGCCTGAACAAGTGGCAGTTCCTTTCTCTCTCCTGCCACATCTATGTCTATTCAATCTCTGATTGGTGGGCTTAAGTATCCCAGGCTGCAGATATGAACAATCACATCCCTCCTCCTTTTTTCCCTGGTTGTGTTGTCCATCTCCAGTTGGGAGCAAAAACAGGCTGCTCCATGGTTATTATAATGTTCAAGCTGTGTGTTACCCAGTCCTTAAAATGGATGCCGACCAGGGCCCAATACAAAAATATCTTAATGAGAACTACGTTATCTGAAAAAATAATTAATATTCTAAACTGTTGTTGTTCATGAAGTCTGAGCAGGAGCTATTACATGTTGCAACATGAGAGACAAGTGACCCTGGACCCTATAGAGGTTGCACAGGCAGTTCAACTCCTCCAGGAGGGCACATCGATACGTGCCATTGCCAGAAGGTTTGCACAGTCCCAAGAGCATAGAGGAGATTCCAGGAGACAGGCAGTTACTTTAGGAGAGCTGGACATGGCTGTAGAAGGTCCTTAACCCATCAGCAGGACCAGTATCTGCTCCTTTGTGCAAGAAGAAACAGGATGAGCACTGACTGAGCCCTACAAAATGACCTCCAGCAAGCCACTGTCCTGAATGTGTCTGACCTAAAAATCAGAAACAGACTTCATGAGGGCGGCCTGAGGGCCTGTCAGGAAGGCTCTGGCAGAGGATGAGTTAAACCCACAGGCTAATCCTTGCTCCACCCTTCTCATCAAGGAAGAGCACTATTTAAGCTGGATCAGCACACAGGTTCAGTGCTGCTTTGTCTTCAGCCTTGGATACCTGTTACCTGCACTTTGTTCCTAGTTCCAGACCCGGCTTGTCCTGACGATTCTCTGATCTCCACCTGCAACAACCTTGGCTTGTCCCGTGACCACTCTTCCTGTCTGCTCCTACTGGCTTATACGTTACCAATTGGCTCCTGACCCGGCTTGTCTTACTACGCTTCTGTCATTCCCAGATCCGTCCATCCTGCCTGGGAAGCTCCTCCTGTTATCCAGGAAACCCAGCTTCCAGCACCTGCTGCCTGCACAACACCCTGCTCATCAGACTTCTCTGGCAACTTTCACCAGTAGCCATCGTCCGCTTCAAGCAAAACTCCAGGCGCTCGTGCTACTCTACACTCCGGTGTCCCCTGTTTGCACTATCAGGGGTCCCGAGTCGGAGGCGCAAGGGAGGCCTTCCTCACAGTGTCAGGCTCATCTCCAGGTACGTGATAGGGCCCTTTGCTCACTGCCAGGCACAGTGAAGCTCGATTGGCATTTGCCATTGAACACCAGAATTGACAGGTCTGCCTCTGGCACCCTGTGCTTTTCACAGATGAGAGCAGGTTCATGCTGAGCACATGTAACAGACTTGAAGAGTCTGGAGAAGCCATGGAGAATGTTATGCTGCCTGTAACATCGCTCAGCATGACTGGTTTGGTGGTAGGTCAGTATTGGTCTGGTAAGGCATATGCATGGAGGGACGCACAGACCTCTACAGACTAGAGAATGACACCCTGACTGCTATTAGGTATCGGGATGAAATCCTTGGACCCATTGTCAGACCCTTGTGTAGTGGGTCCTGGGTTCCTCCTGCTGCAGGACAATGCCTGGCCTCATGGGGTGAGACTATGCAGCCAGTTCCTGGAGGATAAAGGAATTGATACCATTGAATGGCCCCTATGTTTGCCTGACCTAAATCCAATAGAACACTTCTGGGACATTATGTTTCGGCACATCGGATGCCACCAGGTTGCACCTCAGTCTGTTCAGGAGCTCAGTGATGCCCTGTTCCAGATCTGGGAGGAAATACCCCAGGATACTATTCGTTGTCTCATTAGGAGCATGCCCGAACATTGTTAGGTATGTATACAAGCACATGGGGGCCATTCAAATTACTGAGTACCATTTTGAGTTTCTGCAATACAATTTCAGCAAAATTAACTAGCCTGCTGCATCATTTTTCATTTTGATTTTCGGGGGGGCCTTTGAATTCAGCCCTCTGTTGGTTGATAATGTTAATTTCCATCAAACAATGTGGCATTTTTTCATTCTAAACACATTACCCAGTCCATATTAGTAGAGATATCCAGCATGATATTTTTGCCTTTTGAGATCTGATGTGTTTTCAAAGTGTTCCTTTGAGCAGTGTACTTATCTGAGATCATTCTTGATCCAGTGCTGTGCTGGGGAGCAGCTGTCTCTATCTTCACTGGGCAAATTGATAGCAGCCATTGACTCCTGCTGCTATCAATCAAATCCAAATCCATCAATGGAGGCGGACAGCATAGTATGGGATTGAGCCTGCAGGTGCGCCAAAATGGGAAGCGACTTTCTATGGTGGCACACAGAGAAGAGGAGGAGCCAGCAGTGTTGGCAGGGGACCCGAAAAGAGGAGTGTCAGGGCTGCTCTGTGCAAAACTATTGCAGAGAGCAGGTAAGTATAACATGTTTTGTTTTTGTTTTTTTTAAATAGCATTTACAGCTACTTTATTTTTAGAGCTTACCTGATCTCTGTTTTATTATAATTTAAGCTTTTAGTACAATCCTTTTGTTGAGTCCATGTAGGTGCCAAAAAATAACAAAACATTGTATTGTCAAGTTCACTTCAGCTTTACTTAATAACTCAATTCTCTCTTGTGCAGACTGGATCAGAGATTCATAGTATTTTATTTTACTTTAAATGTAGGTTATAGCCAGTTCTGTACAGTCCAGCTGTGTATGATTCTTCATGTTTTATTTAGATATTGTCTTGTGTAGTCACTTTCCTTCTTCCGCCTGTGCTGTATCTTCCTAATCATTTCATCTTTAGCACTGTCACAGCAAATGCCAATTGCTCTCCTTATCTTAGCACAATAGGTATGATAATGGATTTTACCTCCTTATTTAAGCTACAAATCAGGCCTTCCCAGCTAGTGAAATATATTTACAGATAATGCGGCTAGCAATATATTGTAGCTAGAGCAGAGTGTTGATGTGCTCTACTGTAAGAAAATTGTCCCCTTGCCAACTCTAAATCAGTTTCTGAATAGGTATTGCTGTTCTATGGTCTGCAATTTACCTTGAGGGCCATGTCAGCTGTGATGTCTCTAATAGCAATTCTACAATGATGAATATCAAAGTTCAACTGTGAAATTCTGCAATGATTTGCTGTTTGGGGATTTAAAAATCTCAGGGATGGATTGCATTACTTGTTCACACTTTTTTTTGTAATTTAACACAATTGGCTCCGTAAATACCATTCTGTAAGATTTATAGATTAAACCTATTGAGCAGATGAGCAGTACATTTACAGATTTTTGAAATTATGTGATTTGCCAATACCAAGAAAAATAAACTTTTGCCAGTTATCACAGTCAGACCATATGTAGTCACCACAAGAGAGCTTGCTGAAAATCTTCTTAACTTTAGTTAAGTAAAAAAAATAGAAGCTTTGACCTTAGTATAATTACTTAGCATTCTGACCAGCTCTCATGACAGGAAATATGTTGTGCCTCATATTTGCTTAGTTATGTAAAGTAAAGTACACTAAGGAAGTAAATGTAGAGTTCTCTTAATATTTTAAATAAGACTGAAAACAGGCACTTGCAATCAAGATACGATAGATAATTAACATCTTCACTGATTCAAAATATCTTAAAACAAGGATCTGGAAGATGAAATTCTTGACCAGCATCACCCAGCTCCCTGCCTCCATCTGCGGGGGGGGGGGGGGGGGGCACAGGCAACCCCTACCCATTAGCCTTCCCGGGGATGAGCTCTCCCAATGGTCTCAGCAGAATATATTAAACACCTGCTAGCCATGAGAGGTCAGCATTGCTGTGCTCCAGGCTCTTATGGCTGTTGCTGCTCTTCACTCAATTGCTATACTCTGAGACACTGGTTTATTTTCCTCCCCATAGTAGATACTCTGGTTAGTGAATGGTGGAGTACTTTGTAAGACCCACCTGATACCCTTTTCATGGAGGATTTATCACCTTCATGTATATTTGTTTGAACACCTCACTTTCTGCCATCTCAGCAAAGTAAGTCCTTTTGTATATCCCTGATAGTTAGAAGATTATAGTTAGGGAATGTGTCAGATTGGATTCTACTGGCCCTCCTCCTCCTCAGATATTCATCACTTTATCTGAGAGTTGAGTGAAGCTCACTGTCTTAGGCCCTTTTCTTCCATGTTGGACCTCCTTATGGTTCATCTGGGCACTCTGGTCAGTCCCATCTACTTTTGTAATTTTCAAGGCTGTCTAATATTATATATGGCTTACCACTGTTTATATTTTGGTTTATTTTATTTTAATTTACTTTGTTTGGCAGATCTGTCTTCCTTGTTGCTCCAGCATCCCGATCCGGTGGATTTCTGGCAGCATGCAATAGCAAAATTAATTCCCTTGTGATTTTATTTGATGCAGTTTTGCTCTTGATGTTCTTTGCCCATGTGGGTTAGTAAATAATATACACTGTAGTTTGTATTCTGATTATTGATGTGATATCTGATGGTGTTCCCTTTGTAATTAACAATTACTTATGATAACCGTTTACCCCGAACAAAAAAGTTGAAATCTGTATATTTTGAAAAGTGTTGGGTGATTTCTGTCTCCTTGATCCACTTGTGCACAGAAGCACATTATTATCTCTGTACACCTATCATAAACAATTGTGTTAGAATCGCATTACCTCTTCTTTTTTGTTTGCATATTTTTATTGTGTACTAATAAAGCCTACTGTATTTTTTTTTTTTTTTAATATATTTTTATTAAGCATATGAAACAGTTACAAGGTCTGTAATGCAACAAAATAGCACATGTCGCAAATCAGCAAAAAAATCATGTAAACTTTCAGAGTGTGCTAGCATTATATTCTAACAGTATCACAAATATTGTATACAAAGGTAATAGTGAACCTAATGTAAATGACACTGGGAGAGGGGGGGGGGGGCTTGGAGGGAGTAGGAGTGAGGAAAGAGATTGACACTCTCGCATGGGACGTGAGGAGAACGTCAACTATGTAAAGGAAGGATAACCAAGTATAGGAACTATGACTCTTACTGGCTGAACAATACAACTAGAATACTGGTATTATGACATTGTAGTTGAAATGGGGGGGGGGGGATAGGGGGAAGAGGAATAGTGTTATCCATGAGATCCTTCTGGAAGCGACCAATAAGCCAGTTATAGGTACAGTCTTATGAAGTGGGGGAGAAGAGCGTGGAGGGTGTTGTTTTATACAGTCAATATTCCTAATGAATTGGATATGGAGGCCTTTAAATACCATTCCGTGAATTGAAAAGGTATCATCATAGCTTTCAGCTCATCTGCATGGAAGGCATATTGCATAAATGGGCGCCACCTGGAGAAGAATTTTTCCATTGACGAGAATTTATCAGTGTCCAGGTTTCCTTTTTCCATATGTAGAAGAGATTTGAGATAATTGCAAACCATGGAGATCGTTGGGGGAGTGTTGGAAGTCCAGGTTTTTAGAATAGCTTTTTTGGCTGCCAAGGTGCATAGGTGGGTCCAAGGGGGCAGTCGTTTACATTTTCGCTCGGAATCGGTTGAGGGCTGTGAAGACTCTTCGTATCCAAATAAGAGCAAGTGAGGGGATTTCCGCAGTTTGAGTCCCAGAACTGTCTGTAGAAAGGTCAGTACCAGGTCCCAGAAACGGGAAATTGTGGGACAATGCCAGAATCTATGCGCTAGCGTTGGTCTATTCCCACCGCACTGGGGGCAGATTGCAGGAGTCCTCGGGTCATTGGTGTACAGAGCCGGGACGAAGGCCCTGTGAATCAATTTGAACTGGGTCTCTCTCCAGGTCTCCATCAGCACAGTTTTTCTAATCATTAGGTACCCTTGTAGTATTTTCGGAGCGATATCCTCCAGGGGGAAAACAGTACCCCATTTATCGAACATGGTTTCCGTGGAGAGTTTATTAGAGTGTATAAGCAGTTGATCATAGACACTGGAAATGTTGTAACTTTTGTTCTTGATAAAGTCATCCATGACTGACTTTTGAAAACTTTTAGCAGTGTTGGGTGAACAAGATTTAACATAGGCTACTGCCTGACGATAGTAAAACTGGTGGGACGAGGGCAAGTGGTATTCCCCTGCAAGTTCCGTGTAGGATTTGAAGGAAAGATCCGAAAATCTTACTAAGGAATGAGCCAATTTCAGTCCATTTTGCTCCCAGAGGTGGTACGCTGCGTAATCCATAAATTGCGGAAATAATGGATTGCCGTAGAGCGGCAAGTGCTTGGATATCGTTGGGGGAACTCCCAGATGTTTTCTTACTTCCCTCCATGCTATCATAGTGTCTCTAAAGAGAACGTGTCTTTGAAGATGCGCGGGCAGAGCAGTGAAGGTGCTATGTAGCACTCCAGGTAGACACAACGGGTATGCTAGTTGAGTTTCAATGTGGTAGTTGGAGTAGGTTGAGGATTCTGTGATCCAATCCAGACCATAGCGTAGTAGGCAAGACAAATTATACAACCTAATATTTGGCAAGCCAGCTCCCCCCTCGCTCCTCGGAAGGTGCAGTTTGGTAATGGATATCCTGGGTCTCCTCTTATTCCAGAGGAAAGCCATTATGGCCTTATTCAGAGTGGTGATATCTGTATGTTTGAGGAGGAAAGGGAGGGTTTGGAGGGGGTAAAGCAGTCGAGGGAAGCTGACCATTTTGACCAGGTGGCACCTTCCGAAAAACAAGAGGGGTAGAGTCGTCCACAATTCCATTTCTTTAATAATTTTTTCTATGAGTGGGACATAATTCAGTTTGTAAAGTGAAGAGGTATTTCGGCCAATCTTGATACCCAGGTAGGTGATGTGATGGTGGTTTAGAGGGAAAGGGAGGGAATGATCCCAGTGATCTATGACCGGTTGCGTTAGCGGGAGGACTTCACTTTTGTCAAAATTAATTTTCAACCCTGAAATAAATCCGAACTCTTTTAACAGTGAACACAATGCTGGAAGGTCAGTACTAGGTTGGGATGTGAAAATGAGCATGTCATCAGCAAAAAGGGCAGTTTTGAGCTCGGTTTGACCCAGTGGGATCCCGTGAATTGCATTAGAGATTAACAAGTGTCTGGAAAGGGGCTCCATGGCCATATTAAACAATAAGGGAGATAGGGGACAGCCCTGACGTGTGCCCTTGAATAATGGGATCGGGTTTGATATGCCCATGGATGTGAATATACGCGCCGAAGGGGAGGCATAAAGAGCTTTTAAGAAGCCGGTTATCTTGCCAGGGTCAGGAAGAGCCAGTCCAAATCAACGTTATCAAAGGCCTTCTCGGCGTCTAAGGTCACTATGGCCGAGTGCCCCGCAGGGTTAGCCTTGGCATGCTCTAGAGCCGCCAGGACCTTGCGTATATTTGCAGTGGCCGACCTGCCCCTGACGAAGCCTGCTTGAGAGGGATGAATAAGTGTAGGGAGAACATGTGCTATTCTGGAAGCTATTATTTTAGAGAGGATTTTTGCATCAATGTTTAAAAGGGATATTGGCCTGTATGAGCCCGGTTGAGTGGGGTCCTTGCCTTTTTTGGACAATAGTTTTATGTAAGCCTGAGAGCCCGTGGGAAGAAAAGTGCCATTTTGCCACATATTGTTATACAGTGTGGTGAGAGTGGGCAAGAGGGTATCTTTGAAAGTTTTAAAAAATTCCGTCGAATAGCCATCAGGGCCCGGCGCTTTTTGGGAAGCCATATGAGTTATGATGTGTGCTATGTCTTCCGAGCTTATTGGGGCATTGATTTCAAGCAATTGAGCTTCCGTAAGCGCCGGAAGAGAAATATTGTCCAGAAAATTTCTGGCGGTCTCAAGGTCTACCTGGTCTTTGCTATATAAGGTGCGATAATAGTTTTCCAGAATGTTACTAATGTCGGTTGGTGAATGTGTTAGCTTTCCTGAACCGTTTCGGGGTGTCAAAATATGCGTGGGTTTGTAGGGGCCTCTGATCAGTCTGGAAAGTAACTTTCCCGGTTTATTCCCAAAACGGTAAAAGGATGCCATAAATCGGGAACGTTTAGATTCTTCAATTTTTTCTGCCCAGTGGTCGAAGTGTTTTTTCGCCTCCTGCCACTCGTCCTTGAGCTCTGGGGAGGGTGAAGTGGTGAGAAGGGATTGGGCTCTGTGCAGTTTTTCGCTCGCCTCCAGGTAATGTCTGGCGAGAGCTTTCCTATATGTAGAGACATAGGACATAATATGTCCTCGAAGGACCGCTTTGCCCGCTTCCCAGAAAAGGATAGGGTCAGAAACATGCTCCTGATTAAGAGTGGCATAGTCTTGCCAGGTTGACTGCACGTGATGTTGGAAGTCCGTATTATGCATGAGAAACACTGGGAATCTCCAGGTACCTACTGTATGAGAGGTAGCTGCCAATGAAATGGATAGGGATATGGGGGAGTGGTCTGATATGGCAATATCATGTATGTCAGCACGTTCAACAAATCTTATAAGTTCCGGGGTAATGAATAAATAATCTAGTCTGGCCATGGAGTCCTGGGGGGGGGGGTATAAAAGGAGTATTCTTGATCTGTAGGGTGGCCAAGGCGCCACGCATCCACCAAGTGTAGGGCAGACATCATGGAGTGTAAGGGAGTTTCCTTAGTGTGTTGTGCGGAGTGGGAGGTGCGAAACCTCGTTCTACGTTGTTTACGGTCGGCAGCCATGTCCATGACATCATTAAAGTCGCCTCCTATTATATGAAAGGGAGTGGGGTTTTGAAGCAGCCATGACACAGTATCACCGTTAAAGATGGCGGAAGAGGGTGTCGGGGCATACACATTAGAGACTCGTACAGTGCGGGTAGGGAGTCTGAGCAACAACGACAGTCGTCTGCCAGCATCATCCCGGCTAGTGTCTAGGATTTCATAGGGGATCTTTTTATTTAACAATATGGCTACTCCAGCCTTGCGACCCGTGGCAGGGGAACATATTGCATCCCCAACCCAAAGCTTCTTTAAGAATCGCATGTCACCCTCCCCCAGGTGAGTCTCCTGGAGAAGAGCAACATCCGCCCCCAAGCGCTTGAGATGTCTCAATATCATCATACGTTTATTAGGTGATCTAAGGCCCTTCACGTTCCATGATACAACTTTCAGGGTGGCCATGAATAAAGAATGGTAATGTTATGTAGCGCATAAAATGAACCGGTCGGAGAGATTCTCATGGACGGGGGGACATAGCATGACAGGTGATGTAGGTGCAGGACAAGAGGTGGAGAGGTAAGAGATAGGAGTTCTTGCTGGGGCATAAGGTTACCCCAGGGGAGGAGTTCGGTGGAAGGATGTGCTGCGGGTTGTACTGAGAGGGGTAAACTAATCTTGAGACTTCGCTTTTTTCTCTGTGAGAAGGAAGTGAGCCATCGTAGCCTCACACCTATCAGCCTGTGATGAAGGGCTTCAGAACCTGCGTACGCTCCGGAGAGCTATGATTCCATGTACTGGGTGCTCCGTACACGTGACTAGGAGACGACCACTAACATCCCTCTAAAAACTTGGAACTAGTAACAAAAATTAAGCAGATGCAGAACAAGTAAATGAGCCCCTGCTTAAACATTACACATTACTCCAGGTGTAAGGGTAGATGAGGTGCCTGGATAAAAGTGTTATAACAGGTAATAAACTTTCAACCAAATAACTGTGAGCGTTCTGGTCTCACAGGAGGCTTGGGGCTGATACCATAACAGTACCTGAGGAGGGTCGTCCACTGGGGACTTGGCCATCAGAGTTCACATGAGGGATCTGCGGACGGAGGAATGACCGTATTTGCCCTTTTTGGGGGGTTCCTTGTCAGGTGTCAATTGAGCCTTGCGGACAAGAGACTCTCGTCTGGGTTGAGAAGAGGATTCTTCCATCGGCGTGGATAGTGACGAAAGATATTGCTCCGCGTCTGATGGCGTGTGGAAGGACAGGCGTTCACCCCCAGGTGTAGTAACATGAAGGATAGCAGGATACGCTAAGGTGAAACGCATTCGCTGTTGAAAAAGAGAGGTGCAAACTTGAGCAAACTCCTTTCGTCGCCTGGACACTTCTGCTGAGTAGTCTGCGAAGAGTAGGATAGAGCAGCCTTTGATGTGTAAGGGTCTGTGTTTCCGGAAGGACAGCAAAATGGCGTTCTTGTCCGCATAATTTAAGTAGCGGGCAATGATGGGTCGCGGGTTTTTCCGTGACTCGTTTGGGGCCCCCACCCTGTGCGCCCTCTCTACAATGCAGGGGGATGGCAAGCCCAGGGCTCTAGGAATAATGTCTGAGCATAGAGTGAGGAGCTCTGCCCCCTGGACCGCTTCAGGCGTTCCAATGATCCGGAGGTTATTCCGCCTGGAGCGGTTCTCCAGGTCCTCAATTTTATCCTGTAGTGCCTGAAGCGCCTTGTCCTGGTTATTAATATCCCTGCTGTTAAGCAGGGTCTCTTCCTCCAGGGATGCGATCCTCAGCTCAGCCTCCTGGATTTGGTGCCTGTGAGAGCTCAATTCTTTCTGCAGCTGTGACAGGCTGTGAGTAATGGCTGATTCAATTGCTGCCTGAATTGTGGGGGACAGTATATGGGCCACGGCTTCTGCCATTTTAATATATGCTGGGTCAGCCTGGGTGATAACTGTGGCCGGGTTTATCAGCGGGAGATCCGAGGAATGTGGAGCCGTCGGAGAGAGAGAGAGAGATTCACTCCCCTCCCCCTCCCGCTGTGTACTGGCTGCCGCGGCCATATTGGGAGCCGTGTGAGGAGCTGTGACTGAGTCAGAGCGATCCGTGGTGACAGCTGATGGCGGGCGCTGTCGCTCCACAAAGCGGTCCATCCGGAGCCGCCGGTGTACGGGGTGAGAGGGGTGGAGGTAGGTGCTCTCCGGGCGGCCTCGGTCCCTGTAATTTTAAATAGATCGGCGGCGGGTGTAGCGAGGCTGTGGAGGTTCACTCCTCCTGCATGAGCGCCGGAACCGGAAGTAATGAGCCTACTGTATTTTTATATATATATATATATATATATATATATATATATATACAGTGGGGATCGAAAGTTTGGGCACCCCGGGTAAAAAATTGTATTCATGTGCATAAAGAAGCCAAGGAAAGATGGAAAAATCTCCAAAAGGCATCAAATTACAGATTAGACATTCTTATAATATGTCAACAAAAGTTAGATTTTATTTCCATAATTTCATCGGTCCACAGAACTTGTTTCCAAAATGCATCAGGCTTGTCTATATGTTCATCTGCAAAGTTCAAATGCTGATTTTTGTGGTGAGGACGTAGAAGAGGTTTTCTTCTGATTACTCTTCTATGAAGACCATATTTGTACAAGTATCTCTTTATAGTAGAATAGTGTACCACAACTCCAGTGTCTGCCAGATCTTTCTGGAGGGATCGTGCAGTCAAACGAGGGTTTTGAATTGTTTTTCTCCCAATCCTGCGAGCTGTTCTGTCTGATATTTTTCTTGGTCTTCCAGATCTTGCTTTAACTTCCACTGTTCCTGATGACTGCCATTTCTTAATTACATTCCGAACAGAGGATATTGACATCTGAAAACGCTTTGTTATCTTCTTATAGCCTTCAACAGCTTTGTGAGCGTCAACTATTTTCAGTTTCAGTTTTCTAGACAACTGCTTAGAAGATCCCATGGTGCTGATTGTTGGGGCAAGGTCAGATGAGTCTGGGTATTTAAAACCTTAGAGATTGACATCACCCGGTCTTCCCAGACGATGATTGAGAACAATCCATGACACTGGCAGGTCTCAGCCTTGCAAAGGGGGCAGTGCATGCTATAAATTCTGAAGGGCGCCCAAACTTTTGCAGACTCCATTTTTTTTTGTTTTCTGTAATTTTCAAAGTGTCAATGATGGAAATAAAATCTAACTTTTGTTGACATATTATAAGAATGTCTAATCTGTAATTTGATGCCTTTTGGAAATATGGAGATTTTTCCATCTTTCCTTGGCTTCTTTATGCACATTAATACAAATTTTTACCTGGGGTGCCCAAACTTTCGATCCCCACTGTAGTTGTTTATGTCCTTTAAAGTCCCATCAAGCAGTTGTACTGTTCTAGTGTTCTACAAAAGTTTGGAAAAACAACCAGGAAGACTAATCGTTCGGGAGTGGCATTGCAAATAGGAAAATATGTGGACTGCAGCCTCATGTTACTAATACGCCTGCATTTCTCAAGGTCACAATGCAACTCATTAATGAGATGTCATAGTTAGATTTGAAAGGTGAGATATTATTAGTTACTGCTAATATATTATCTTTATATACAGTGATTCCTCATCAAAAGGGGTTTGAGGCTGCCCGACACTTTTTAGATTTAGAGGAAGGGATACCTGATACAAAGAAAAAAAAAAATTTTAGAACTCTTACATTTTTCTATGTAACATAATTATTTATGCTATGGAGGAACTTTTTACCTGCACTGCACGAGTGTAGCCATAAGCGCCAGGTTCACTCCCAGCCTCGCTAACTTGTTTTATGGCATAGTGGGAGGAGGAGGCTATCTATAAAAACATGAATCCTAGTCTTCTCTTCTGGGGAGGTATATAGATGATGCCTTATTTTCATGGCAGGGAAGTGTCGAATCCATACATGCGTTTATGTTACACTTAAATTACAATTCCTGGGGCTTACCTTTTTTAGGGTCACTGATCGGAATGGATTAATTCTGATAGGAAGCTGCCTCCATCAATTTTGACTGAAAGCCATTCCTAGGGACAGTTTTAAACAATTAGGTGTAATTGTACTCATATGAACGGTTTTAAAAACTCAGGTGGTAATTCTTAAAAATAGATTTCTTTAGAAAGGTTATCAGTAACAAATACTGGATTGGGATATCCAGAGGGTGTCCAGTGTGGAACAGGATACATATTGATGCCTAAGAATTAGACTTTACAAACCACTAGTGCTTTTAAATGGGCATTTTTTACCACCTTTTCTACTCAGCACAGGTGGGTAAGTAAGGTCTTGCAAAAGCACTAAAAAGGGGAGAGAGATATCTGCGCTCAGAACCTAAAAGAAACCAGCACAAAATTGTAGAAATGTAGGCAGCCAGCTAAATAGGCAGATTATAATCCTATAGATAACAATTCAAATAAATAGAAGCAGTGCCAGTAATGAGTACACATATAAAAATACATGCAGATAGACAATAATCCTTTAATTATAAAACAGTAAAGTCCCAGAGTCCTTTAAGAGGAGGAGAGGAAAAGCAAATCGTCCAAACGTCTGGTGTACAAAGTGGGAAACAGATGGAATCACCCAATAGTGACAGCCATACCGCTTACCAGAAAGTCTGACCCTCCTGCTACAGAGCGGTCAGACAAAGCCAGGAAAATTAAAATAGGCGATATGTTAGGAGGACCCCTCTCTTGTCTTCTGATCAGAAATGGCTCCAAGACTCTTCACACAGGGGAACAATGCAGAAGGAACCAAGCCTGAACCTCTCTTGTTTTCCAGTAGCAGTGCGCCATCTGCTAATTGGTTGATGAGGGTAAAGACCTCTTTCCTGATGCCAACATGGCAGCATGTGACAACCCATGTGGCTGCTCTGCGAGACAGACTGTAGACGAGTGGAGGAGAGGGGTGTGCTGTAGCTTAAAGGACCTGAAGTGGATACTATCAGCGCTGGACACAGGGATCAGGAGCCAGGCCATTGTGGTGATTATCTACTATGCCCTTCTGCCTTATCCATGAGAGTGGGTAGGCATTTGGTTCTGGTGAGTTACCATCTTCACTATATCTGTTTGTACAGCAGTGAAGGACTGTGAGGTGGTCTCGGCTGCACACTGGGATTCCTGTGGGTCTGATCTGTAATAAAAGGCTATCCATCGTTATATAGACTCTGTCAAGACACTTTATTCTATCTGATGGACTGAGCACTTTTTGTGGTTTGATATTTGATGGGATGATTTCATTGTTGCCCTGGACCATATTTCGTCTGCGCTACTAATACCAATTATGTTCTTTAAAATTTAATGGTGTTTTTTTTTAAATGTTTTGCCTTTAAGTAGCTGTGACTTGTCTGAGATTAGACATTAATAATAAGGGATATTGCATTTTATTTATCCTGAGTGCAGGGGACCATTGTATTTTTTTTTCTGTGGTATTTTTTATAAACCTTCCAGTTTGTTGATGATTGGAAATCTTAAAGGATTTTTCCCTTGCAGGAGATGTACTTAATGTTAAGATTGGAGAACACCAAACTAACATCAAAAATGGCTTTAACCACTTAAGCCCCGGAAGATTTTACCCCCTTCCTGACCAGGGGGTATTTTGCGATTCGGCACTGCGTGACTTTAATGGACAATTGCGCGGTCGTGCGACGCTGTACCTAAACGAATTTGACGTCCTTTTTTTCCCACAAACAGAGCTTTCTTTTGGTGGTATTTGATCACCTGTGCGATTTTTTGATCACGCGCTATAAACAAAAAAAGAGCGTCAATTTTGCAAAAATAACAATATTTTTCACATTTTTTTATATGAAATTCCCCCCAAAAAAAAAGTAAAAATCAAAATTTTTTAAAATTTTCTGCCAATTTGTTTTATGCTACCTATGTTTGGTAAAAAAAATCGCAAAAAGCATATTTTGATTGGTTTGCACAAAAGTTATCGCGTTTACTAACAAAGGGAAAGATTTTTGTCATTTTTGTTGTTTTTTTTTTTAACGCGTAATGGCGGCGATCTGCGATTTTTTTTGCGGTACTGCGACATTGGGGCGGACAGATCGGACCCTTGACTGACATTTGTGACACTTTTGGGGTTACCAGTGACATTTCTACAGTAATCAGTGCTATACATATGCACTGTTACTGTAAAAATACACTGGTTGTGAAGGGGTTAACTTTATTTGGGAGGGAGGGGCTGTGTGTATCCCTAGGGGCGTGCTTTCTACTGTGATTGGCTGTGGCTTGAGCTGTAAGGACACTGATCAACGGATCTACATACTAGATCCGTTTTATCAGTGTCTTTACAGCGAGGAGAATGACAGGCAGCTTGTTTACACAAGCTGCCTGACATTCTCCCTCTCCCCCGCCGATCGCCGAGTGACCGGCAGACATCGGGTCCGCTGGTCACACGCGCGGGGGGGGGTCCGTGACCACGCGGGAGCGGGAGCGCGCCTCCGGGGGCGCGCGCTCGCTCCCTAGACCCTCACAAGCTAGTGACGTAGCCCTACGTCACTTTGCCTGTGAGGGGCTGACTGCCGACGTAGATCGGCGTTAGGCAGTCGGCAAGTGGTTAAGGGACATCTCTCAAAGCATTTACATTATTGCCATTCTAGCAGTGGCGGCCTGTGCCTAGGGGGTGCCAGGGTGCCGCCCCCCCTAAAAAAAAGGAAAAAGAAAAATTACAAAAAGAACAATAAAGTTTTAAAAAACTAGGGGGGTGGGGTTTATGACCCAGAAGAGGCGCCGATTGGCTGCCTTCTGGGGGTGTAACCTGGGCGCAGGTCATAGCGCTAGGACACCCCCACTTTCGTGATATCCTGGCTGTGATTGGTCCAGTCTCCAGCCTGGACCAATCATCATCCAGGACATCCTGCTGACGTCGCAATGGGGGCGGTGCCGGTGCGTGCATCAGTCACTTACCGTAACCGCCGAATAACCTTCCCGCCGCCGCAGAGAGGAGTCTCGAGGAGAGGAGAAGCCGGCACCGCTCACCTTCCCGCCAGTTCCCGCCGCAGAGAAGAGGAGAGGCCGAGAGGGAGAAGCCGCTCACCTTCCCACCGCCGCAGAAGAGGAGGGGAGAAGCCGCTGCCGGGAGCCGAGCTGCCGCCAGGTAAGTGCATTGGATTGAAGGGAGCATGCACGTAGGTCTCTGCATTGATTGGGTGACAATGCTGTGGCGCTCTGCAATCATTGGGGCCAATGCTGTGGCACTCTGCAATCCTTGGGGACAATGCTGTGGTGCTCTGCAATCATTGGGGACAATGCTGTGGCACTCTGCAATCATTGGGGACAATGCTGCGGCACTCTGCAATCATTGGGGACAATGCTGTGGCACTCTGCAATCATTGAGGTACAATGCTGTGGCACTCTGCAATCATTGGGGACAATGCTGTGGAACTCTGCAATCATTGGGGACAATGCTGTGGCGCTCTGCAATCATTGGGGACAATGCTGTGGCACTCTGCAATCATTGGGGACAATGCTGTGGCACTCTGCAATCATTGGGTACAATGCTGTGGCACTCTGCAATCATTGGGGACAATGCTGTGGCACTGCAATCATTGGGGACAATGCTGTGGCACTCTGCAATCATTGGGGACAATGCTGTGGCGCTCTGCAATCATTGGGTACAATGCTGTGACGCTCTGCAGTGATTGGGGACAATGCGGTGGTGCTCTGCAGTGATTGTGGACAATGCTGTGGCGCTGTGCAATGATTGGGGACAATGCTGTGGCGCTCTGCAATCATTGGGGACAATTCTATGGCGCTCTGCAATCATTGGGGACAATGCTGTGGCGCTCTGCAATCATTGGGGACAATGCTGTGGCACTCTGCAATCATTGGGGACAATGCTGTGGCACTCTGCAATCATTGGGGACAATGCTGTGGTGCTCTGCAATCATTGGGGACAATGCTGTGGCGCTCTGCAATCATTGGGGACAATGCTGTGGAACTCTGCAATCATTGAGGACAATGCTGTGGCACTCTGCAATCATTGGGGACAATGCTGTGGTACTCTGCAATCATTGGGGACAATGCTGTGGCGCTCTGCAATCATTGGGGACAATGCTGTGGCACTCTGCAATCATTGGGGTACAATGCTGTGGCACTCTGCAATCATTGGGGACAATGCTGTGGCACTCTGCAATCAGTGGGGACAATGCTGTGGCACTTTGCAACCATTGGGGACAATGCCGTGGCACTCTGCAATAATTGGGGACAATGCTGTGGCACTCTGCAGAGATTGGGGACAATGCTGTGGCGCTCTGCAGTGATTGGGGACAATGCTGTGGCGCTCTGCATTGAAAGAGGCTCGCACGCTGAACTCTGCATTGATGGGGGCACGGAACAGTGTTCATTGCATTGAAGGGGGCACAGCACAGTTGCATTGAAGGGGGCACGCACGCTGAACTCTGCATTGAAGGGGGCACAGCACAGTGTTTATTGCATTGAAGGGAGCATAGCACAGTGTTCATTGCATTGAAGGGGGCACAGCACAGTGTTCATTGCATTGAAGGGGGCACGCACGCTGATCTCTGCATTAAAGGGGGCACGCACGCTGGTCACTACATTGAAGGGGGCATGTACGCTGGTCTCTGCATTGAAAGGGGGCATGTACGCTGGTCTCTGCATTGCAAGGGGGCATGTACGCTGGTCACTGCATTGAAAGGGGACATGTACGCTGGTCACTGCATTGAAAGGGGGCATGTACGCTGGTCACTGCATTGAAAGGGGGCATGTATGCTGGTCTCTGCATTGAAAGGGGGCATATACCATCTCCTGTACCATGACCTGTGACATGCCTATACCATATCTGTGTCATGCCTATACCATATCTGTGCCATGCCTATACCATATCTGTGCCATGCCTATACCATCTTCTGTACCATCACCTGTGCCATGCCTGTACCATCACCTATGCCATGCCTATGCCATCACCTGTGCCATGCCTGTACCATGACTTCAAAGTCACGCAATTTTCCACTGCGTTTTTTGACGCAAAGCAATACCTATCACATTTTTCTTTTTGCGCCCCCCCCAAAAATTTTGAGCACCAGCCGCCACTGCATTCTAGGGACCCTTTATAATTAAAATTGATAGGTATTCAATGGTATAAAATGTTCCCTGCACTGGCGAGTTAGTAACCTTTGCAGGCAGATATCCAGACATGAAACTCGCTGAATAGTTGATATAAAAGCCTTTGCTCCTCAGATTTAAATATAGAATAGGACATCAACTGTTACAATAACAATAGTTAGGTTATTATAGCTGCTTGCCTTTTTAATGTTGTATATGTTTGTTTTTAAATATCTGACGTGTAATAAGTATATGGGTGAAGTAAATGGCTGCTCTCTTCATTGACCACCAGACGGCACCTATTTTGTTTATATTTTTTTCTGTCTTAGACAGTTTTGATTTAATATGTTTTAACTTTTAAATTTTTAGTATATTCTTTGTGGTATTCTGGGCATATTTTTGTACCCAGCACTGCTTTTGATGTGGATTGGACAGCAGCAGTTTGCTCTGACTTTAGCTTGGCTATTTATATTGTAACATGACGTCTTAGGAACAGCCTCTTTCCCTGAAAATGCCCTATTGTGCCACTATAAGACTTTACTGCACTACGGTGCTCTCATGTTTGATGTTTTGACTGGCTACCCTGGAATGTGAGGATGAATTGGGTTTCATGTAGGTGATCCGAGCAGGGATTACTGCATTTTAAGCCATCTGGGAGAGTTTCTCGTTTCCATAATATTTTTTTGAGGATATTTAAAGTAGGGATGCAGAGAAAAGAAGAACATAGAAAGCCAGACGTTACATTGGCCCAATGGCCTAGAAAATGCATTCATATCATAACTGTATGAGTGGTTTAACATTTAACCCAGATGTAATGACAAAAAGTTGTATAACAGTGTGATAAAAGTTATGAAGGAGAATGGCTAAGGTGAAATGGTGAGTATGTACGTTGTATCTCGGAGGCCGAGAGGGTCCTACTTTTAGAGAAGTCAAGTCCATGTTGGAGTTGACAATGTTGTGAGTTGAGCTGATTTCTTGAGACAAGAGAGATTCGATAGGGAAATCTCTGTAGAGTAGTGGATAAGGGTAGTCTGTGGGGTAGCGCATGACACAGAGTGGTATTTACATTCTTCTAAGGAGATTTCCATGGTTGACAGACCTGCTGTTAGCCTTGTTAGATACATTAGTTGGTTTGGGGTAGTAATGGGGTGAGATAGAGAGAGTGGCGAGAGGGAAGAGGGGGGAGAAGGGATTGGAGAGGGGGGTAGGAGGCGAGGAAGGGAATGTGTTCGAAAATGGTAGGGGATAGGAGTGGAATAGGCCAAAACAGGGGGGGGTGAGTGCCTTCTACTTGACCCTCATTTACGGCCCATCCACCCTCGACAACCCCCCGGATCTTAACAGAGGATAGGTCAGTGTAGGGTCACCAATAAAGAGAGAACGGGTATCCTGAGTATTGCCCTTAATCATTTAGGCTAGGAGTATATGGTTTGGATATATTCAGTGGTGGTTCTAAAATGATACCAACAAGACCAGTAGGTGGTGTGTTTAAAGATATTGTCATGGGAAATGGCTATAAGTTCCTCCATTTCGGCTGTTTTATCAATTCTCCAAAACCATTCTTTGATTGAGGGGGTAGGGGTTTTGCCCCACAGGACTGGAATACATAGCTTAGCTGCATTTAGCATGTGCATAGCTAGGGATTTGAAGTAAGAGCCTCTGGGTGTTAAGGGGTGATGTAAGAGGAATTGAACGGAGAGAATTCTAATGTGAAGGTAGAGACTCTTGAGATCATGGTATGTTCTTCCCTCCAAAACTTTTAATGATGGGGCATGTCCACCAGATGAGAGAGGTTGGGACTCTGTACCAGCGCATGAAGATCTTATAAACATTTTCCTGGGTTGATACATTTATTTAGCCCTTAAGGGTGATTTCAAATACTTGTTCCCAGTGTTTATATGCTAGGTCCAAGGATAGTTCTTGTTTCCAGGACTGACATGTCTTGTTTTGCTTGGCAAAAAGTAAACAGTAGATGGATGACTAAAGTATGTGTCTTTGTGGTGTGTTCTCAGAGCAAAGAGATTCTAAAGGAGTAAGTTGACAGGACCAGTGAGGTTTGTGGGTTGGACCCAAGAAGAGTTGTTGTATTTGAAGATAAGTCCAGTTCTTCACGGTTCAGGAATGTAGCTCTATGGAAGAAATGTTTAGCCAGAACATGTTGATGTGGCCATGAGTTTGATCAAAATTATTTTAACATCCCTGGAGGGAACTTGGGATTATGACGGAGTGGTCTCATGGGACCTGGTGTAGAGGAGAGACAATATTTAATGCTTGCTTGAAAAAACAGCGTAAGGTGGGGCCTAAGGGCAAGTGATCAGCGATACTGGGAGAGTTTCTCATGTATATAAACTCTGCTGTTTTGTGCTGTCGGTAAGCTGCTAAATGTTGCACACGAGCACTGGAGAACAGCTGTCCTCAATTTCATGCACAGAGAGCACTTTTCTTCATGGTCGGGTACTGTATTCATTGCTGGTGATTTGCACTGGTCTTTATTGGTATTTGCACAAGTGGACTAAGTTGTATATATATATATATGAACTGATAAATTGTTTTGTACACAGAAAGTACTCTCCATCACAGTCATGTACTGATCTTTATTGCTGGAGATCTTCACTGTGGATTGGATTCCTATTTTTTGCACAAATAAATGCCTTGCTATTTTTGCACATATTTATTTTATTAGTTGTGTGGATTTTTTTTTAGCACTTTTGATATAACGTTTGCACATATATATTTTGTTGTTATACTTGTTGGTTATATAAGTTCTTAAAGGGGCAGATACCTTATTTAATGTAAAAGTATAAATGCACCTGTTTTAATTTCATTTATTTGTTAGGTTTGTATTCAGCCTCACCTGGTGCAACTATATTGAACAGAGTGCAGGTTTTATACAATTTCTTGGTTCATTATATTATATGGACTTTATTTTCATGAGCGTTGCCTTGGAAGTTACTACTAATCACCCCTTGCCATTTTACCTGTGAGGGTTGTAGACTGGTCATGCTCCTTTTGAGCTGAAATTCAAGTATTTCCCCTTGTGGGGCCATATTTGATATTGCTTAGCACCAAAAGATAAACCTTGAATAAAAGGTAACCATTGTGAGCAACCCTGTAAATTGTATTTTGTTCCAGCCAACGTCACTGTACCCTTTGCTGAACAACCTGGTCTGCATGTAAAAACATATAACTTTTTTTAATGCAGATTTTCAGCCAAAAATAACAAGATAAAATGGTTAGCCCATTAACCAATTGCCGACTGGGTACTTTTACCCCCTTCCTGCCCAGGCCAATATTTAGCTTTCAGTGCTGTTGCACTTTGAATGACAACTATGCGGTCATGCAGCACTGTACCCATATGAAATTGTTATCTTTTTTTTTTAGACAGAAAGAGCTTTCCTTTGGTAGTATTTACTCACTGGGTTTTTATTTATTTATTTTTATTTTTTGCTAAACAAATAAAAAAAGACCAACAATTCTGAAAAAGAAAAAAACGTTTTTCTTAGTTTCTGTTATAAAATGTTGTAAGTAAGCAATGTTTCTAATTCACTGATGTGTGCTGATGAGGCTGCATTGATGGGCACTGATAGGCTGCATTAATAGGCTGCACTGATGGGCACGGATGGGGAGACACTGATGAGGTGGCACTGATGGGCACTGATGAGGCTGCACTGGCACTGATAGGCAGTGATAGGCAGCACTGATAGTTGGCATTGATGGGTATTACTGATGGGCACTGACAGGCAGCACTGATTGACAACACAGATGGGCACTGATTGGCAGCACTGTTTTCTACAATATAAATTTAGGCTGGGCAGTTATAAGTTTTTTAAATAGATCATAATGTTTAAATTTAGGTCGAATGTTTAGTTTTTTGGTCAGCAATTTTTATATAAGTGTTGAGAAAAAATGCCAGTCTTAAGGGCATATCTGACATTCATTAAACATTTATTACAACTTTGGAGCCATTCTGCAGTTTTGTTCATCAATCTTTGTGGATTGCACTTGTAAATACCAGCTATGTCTTTAGACTTTACACATCTGATCTTGGGCACATTAGTAGCTCCAGACAGTGGTACATTCTCCCACAGGCCTATATGTTGAGAGAAAAGATGATAACAAGCAGGGCCAGATTAACATAGGGGCTATTGGAGCTGCAGCTCCAGGCCCCTACCTTAATATAGGCCCCGGGTTGGCCATATTCACTGTTACCGCTCTTCTGTCACTTGTAAACACAGAAGTCTGGCTTCTATGCTCGCTTCCCCAGGCAGCTCCCTCAGAACCTGCCCACACAGCACGAAGGCCGGACAAGGAGGGACAGTTGCCGATGCATGGATGTGTTTATGGGCTTCAGAGACAGCATCCCATGTTGAATTAGGCATCCATGGCTGCACCCTTCCTCCTCTGGGTGCATGCCAAGGCACGGCCCTTAAGGCCCTTCAAAATCCTCAGCACCAAGCCCATGATGCTCTTAATCCGGCCCTGATAACAAGGCCAAATGTGGAGACAGAAGGGACAGGTAGAACTTTGACCCATTATAAAATTGAGGGGGTCATTTATTTATTTATTTTCAAAAGAAGAAAGTTAAATGAAAATGAGAAGTGGATATGCCAGAAGGCAAAAGTTTGGGCATTGGGGGCAGCAAATGTGAAAATGAGGAACAATTTGTTTTTGTTTTTTGTTAAATGGATATAAAATAAATGTATTGATTTGTAGCACTCACAGTGGGTGCTTGGTAGACCTCTTTGATCCAGACCTGATTAATTTCAATAAAAGTCAGCTTCTCAGTCTCAAACTCCCCCACTGCACTGAAGGTTCTCTCCCATGTGACAATTCCGCAGGGCAGATTAATAGCTCCAGCACAAATTGGGCTCCCTCCAGCCAGTGGTGCATTCTCAAAACCCAGTAGTAGTTTATTTATTTTTTTTATTTTCAGCCTTGCCATTCCTGCCTGTGTTTGCTTGACCAGGGCAGAGACAGCCTTATGAGGCAAAAAAAAAAAAATAATAATAATAATAAAAAATAATAATAACATATTTAGGCATAAAAAAAGGAAATATATTACTAATTTTTAACAAAAATGAAAATGCATAAAAAAGTGATGGCAGGTAAAGATATGTTAATGTGGGACTACCTAGGCCATAAACTGGAGGGGGGCTACTTTCACCAGTTCTTCACCATGTATGATTTAGAAGCACTATACTCTTTCCTTACCTCAGTGTATTGAGTCATGTAACAGGCTACAGGGATCACATTCCTCTGCAACTTTCCAAAAACAGAAGACACCTTTAAGGTGTGGATTTTAAGAATATTGAAATTGAACTGCTATCCCTCACAAATCATTAGGTCAATAACACAAAATACAGAAAAAAAATATTAATACACCTGAAATTAAAAATAAGAAAAGCATCTGTGAATCTGCTTTTTTGTCTCTCTCTCTCTTTTCTATGTTCTCCTGCTCCCTCTTCCAGCATGGCATTGCTCTCCTACTTCTACTTCCCTTTTACGGAGGTCCTGTCCTCAACTCCTTACCGCACTAGTGCAGTCATCATCTTCATACTGTTTACTGTGACCAGACTTGTACAAAGCACTAGTTGCTGGTCTTTGGAAGAATAATGCTTCTAAATGGCTGCTGTCCTCTGTCTGGAGTGTGGTTTCTTCAAGAGCGAAGCTGTAACCTCGCCTCTCTTATTCCACTCTTTTAATCATTTTGTCAGTCCTCTTGAAAACAAAAGAAGAGGTATGCTTAGATCCAAATAGAAGGCAGAAAAAGAACACAATTCTGATTTCTCTGGGCATAGACAGGTTGGAGGGGGCTGGTGGGATACAGATATTTGGGGAAGAGTCCAAGTGGACCAACAATTAAGATCATTAGATAGATAAAATAGATCTTTAAGTTGAGACATACTGTATAGTCAAACCACCTGAAGAAAGTCATTTTAATAGAAATCAACTAAAAAAGTAGAATGAGTTGCTGCTGCTGCTGTCTGTGATTCCTTAGCCAAACACAAACTACTAAAGTAAGCTGTGAGCAAGAATGTCCCTAAATCCATACTGATTACAAAATCATGCCTAATAGCCCTAAAAATAAACCAAATTTAGTATCAAGATTCACCACCTCCAACTCCACACCCCTTTACCAAAGACTTTACAAGGATTTGCTGTTAAATTTAGGTTTCACAGATTTTAAACAGGATTCAAAGAATCTCCTGCCAATTCATCCTGGGAAGATTTGCCCATTTTTAGTGTATGGTGAATTTAGGCTGCGTAGGTACTGGTTTACTTAGTGTAACGTGGATTAGTAATAAGGCAGATGAATGAGGGGGGAGAAAAAACAAGGATAGCATAGAGTAAGAAAATAATGTAAAGTGTAGAAAATGAAAGAAATTCATTGTGAGGAAGGAAGACAGGGAGGAGGAGAGAAGGCAAATGGTGATAAAGTGACAGCCCTATAGCTGCTCATAGAAGACTAAGTGGTAAGTATTGACTGGTCCAAGAAGATGGACTTTCAAGGTACCCAGATTCTCATGCATGTATCAGTAGTCAGTAAAGATACTTTTTTTTTTTTTTTTTACCATGAACCAGTTTTATTTGGGTTCTGCATAAGGTATAGTTTACTTTTTCCATGAGTGGACAATGGTTTGCTTAGCTGCTAACAGGACATTATGTGTTGTTGCAATCAAATCCAAAATCAAACCCTTTTTCACTCTAGATATGTTTTTTTTTTTCCTGCATTCTGATTGGAGAGGTTCCCACCACTTTATATCGTCAGTGGACATCTCCCAAACATATACAAAAACATCAATAAAAACCCTGACATAAGCTCTAATCCTTCCCTGTTCAATGCAAAGCTAAATTAAAAGATTGGGCCAGAGTGTGCTCTAAGGGCCCTGGTCAAACATTTGTGAATAAACACATCTATTAAAAACATGTCAACACATAAACACAGCTTTACCATTATTTTTAATGATCCTAGTTCACATTTGTGTCCTGTCAAAAAAAGTTCTCTATTTATTAAAAAAAAGACTCTATTTATGGCAGTGGCAAAGCATGAAAAAAACATGTAACATACATTTTTTTAGTGCATGATATCTAGTCCCTGTCATACCAACCTCAACCAGCCCAACAAAGTAGCACAGAATGCATGGAATCATGCATAAATGTGCATTAAAATGCATGTTAAAAACATAAATGAAAAACATAACTTACATGGTGTATTTCAGGACTTTGGTGTTTTGGAAACCCCTTTTTTACTTACCAATATTACCAAACACAGCAACTGCAGGCTTTTACTCTCATGTGCAGAATACCTGTTTTTTTCAAGTGTGAGGTTAATGTGGGGCTTAGAATTATGGTAATGAATTATATATACTGTATACGTTTTAATGATCAATGACATTTTTAAGCTGTTAACCTGGTAAAGCATTTATGATTTCCATGTATTCCTTTTTTAGCATGAAAATTATATTTGACACAAAGTTCTGAATACCCATTTAATAGTATCAGTATTTATTTCATTCTGACTATAATAGAATAAAACATTCTCAGATCCTTAGTGAAAACTAAATATGCAATAAGGCTTTAGAGAACCAAAAATATAGAATTTTAGAATACTTACAAAAATTGTTTGTTATTAATTTCATTAAAATTTTAAAAAGGCAGGATATACGCAAATTGGACCATGATAAAAAAGAAGTCCTTTACTTTACACATTTATTTAACCTGACATCATATCTGGTAAACTATGGAACTGATTTCAAGAACCATTTTAAATCATATGTTTTTTAAAGAGGTTCTAAAGATATATATTTTTTTAATACCAAGCATGTCACACCTATCTGCTCTGGGAATAGTTTTGCACAGGCCAACCCTGATCCTTCTTTTCTAGGGTCCTAGTCTGGTGCTCTTTGCTCCCCCCCTTCCCTGGTGCCCCCAGCAAGCCACTTGCTATGGGGGCAGTTGTGCAAGCTCGATCCTAAACCACGCACTGCGCATGTCTTTCTCCTGCCTCCTACTCTATCATCACAGGCTTTGACTGTCAGCAGCAAAAGCTTTCACTGCTGGCACAGCGCCGAACCAAGATTCGGCTCAGGTAAGTATTTAGGAGGGGGGGCCTGCGGGGACAGAACATAGAAGTTTTTATCCTTAATGCAGAGAATGCATTAAGGTAAAAAAAAAAAAATTCTGTCTTTAGAACCACTTTAAGCACCAATGTAAATGTTATTTTATAATATTGCAGATTATAACATGGTTTATGTGACGATGTAATGAAATGGATAATTTTCAGCTCATGAAGCTGAAGTTTCCAATTAGATCCAGTAAAGCCTAATCAAGACACATACTATCCATTTTGTTTCATGGCAAGTTTTGAACTTATTAGGAGTTAAATATTATACATTGTTTATGACGCCTTGCAAATAGCTTTCTTTAGATTTTTCCTATTTTTATATAGATTTTGGGGGTTCACAATCAAACTAGTCATGCATATTTCCTGAGATTGTATTTACAATCTGTGGAATAGGGCAGGAAGTGTAAGACTTCCCTTTCAACAAAGGGAAAGTGTGACGCTATCAGAAGAAGATAGAAATTGAAATACAGAGGAAAAGTGACAAGAAGCCAGTGAGTGATGCAGCCCACAAACCTTGACCCAGAGCCAAAATATCAGTTTTGGGTGGATTGACTGTTTCAAAAAATTAGGAGATTTTCTTCTGCCTCTGCAGTTTTTTGTGCATTATTATCACCAAAATCCTGGCAGAAAGGCTATAAAATAAGTACTCATTTCTAACTATGATAACTTACAATACACATGTAAACATTTAAATATAGATGCGTGAGAAGATAATCAATAATATGCTGTAAACCCACACTAGTATGTAATTCATTATTTATGGCTGAGAAAATAATTGCCTATCAAATGACATATAGGTTTTGTCTATGCAGTATATCATTTCATCACCATTACATCACTTTTAAGAAATGCCTGTCCCTAAACGACAACCAAATAAAGTATGAGAAAGCACCAACAGCCTCTGCTTTCTATATCTCTAAATCTCAGAGTCCATTTAAATTATGCTAGTGATTAAAGAAAAAATGTGCTGGAGAAAAAATTTAATTTTATGCATAACTGTAGCAAATGTTGCAGTTGCTGTGTTCATACACAAACATAATTTAAAATGTTATGTTCCCCATGGTCTTAATGTCAAATGGGATGGGATATCAATTGTTTTATTAACAATAGTTGAAATATCCTTTTTTATCATGAATTTTCTCCTTTGGATTGACATTGTTAATTGATCATTTATTTTTAGATATGGTATACAATTTTAAATATACTGTATATATTTTTTTTATGCCTTTATTTATTGGTGTATCTAGCAGTGGACAGGCTTTTTCAATTCATTTACTTTTTGTCCACTAGATGGAGACCTTTTAGAATGTATTTTATGAAATATCATCACATTCATTTTAAGTAATAATGGCATTGATATTGATTTCTTTATATGTTCTGTTTCTTTGGAATATGCGATGGTTTGATGTCCGATGTCGGAATGATGTAAGTGCCGACACTCATGTCATTTCCGGCTATTCCCCACAAAAGGGAATGCTAGTGTGGTTAGTTCACGCCTTTGGGGATGGCCTATTGGCTGAAACTAGTCAGGCATTCGTGACAAACACACAAGCACGCTGAAGCCACGGCGTTCAAATTTTACTGATGTCTCATCATTTTGATGTAAGTACCTTTTAAATAAATCTACCCTTTTACTACGGACTTCACTATGAGACTTTTCATTTACCTTTGGTGATACTCGTGTTGGTCGGGAGGAGAGTCAAAGGGTCTGACCCATTGAAATCTTACATCGCTATTTCTTGAGAGGCTGCAGTCTTGGATTTACAGCTGGAGCATTGAATTTACTTTGCCACTCTGAAACCGTTACATGTTTGGTTGATGTCCATTTGCAAGATATATTGCATACTGCCTATCTTATTCCTTTATCTATAAAGTTTGGGAATTCCGCGCTAATGGATAAAATAAATGAAAAAATGGCTGCAGCCTACCTCAAATATAGTATAAAGGCTATATTAAAAAATGTGATGGGTGGTGAGGTGAGGAGATACCGTTCATAATACATACTTCTATGGGAGAGTGAAATCATGATTAACCCTTAAAGAGAGTGGAGCGCGGGACCTGCCTGGCTAAAGGGTCTATCCCATATTCTACACGCTGGTTAACCCTGTAGGGGTGCCGCCCTCTGGTGAGTGCGGGAATTATCGAGAGGGGAGCACTGGTCTCCTCATCCAGCACCTGCATTTTTGGACCACCTCGGGATTCACTTTCTTCAATTTTCCCTGAATTTTATCCACCAATATACCACTTATGAACTTTTTTTTGAACAATATTTGTCTTTTATATTTACCATTTTGTGTGGACTTTTTTTACTGGATTCTTCATATCCAATTCATATTTATTATTACGTTCATATATTTTTTTAGCTCACCTTTTCACCAATTCACTTGTCCTATTGAATTAGCATATCTGAGATTTTTTCTCTTTCTCGGATCACTTTATATTATTTTAATATTTTTGCCAATCAAATTGGTTACACTTAGCATTGGCTAGTTTTTTCACTCTTACTTTTTTGATAATAAGATTTTACCTTCAGTATATATTTTTTCACTTGATACTTATATATTTCTTTATGATATTCACCTATTTATTCATATGAGTATACAATTTTTATATTTATTATATATAGTTATATATTTATTTTCCAAACACGGTCGCTATCACTTTATTTGCACTTATTCACCTTATTTATTACTGTGCATATTTATTACTGTGTATTTCTATATTGCATCATTCATTGCTCTTATTTATTGGTTTATTGCATTTATCTATATTTATCTTTTTATTCTTAATAACATATCGCACCTACTTATTCCTTTATCTGGCAAGGAGATTGGAGTGCTTCACGGTGGTGCTGTGTGCTTTATTTTACACAGAAGTTGGTGGAGGAATTTCATGTCTTTATTCACCCACATTTATATGTGCTAGCGCTGCATATGGACTTACACGTACATAATGCTGCTGTAATGAAAGGTTATATCATTTTTTAATAATGTGCCATTGAAATCAACAAATATAATCAAAGGCAAATGTCTTTCCTTCTAACAGAAAAGCATATGACATGTTATTTACACCCCCTAAAATCATAACAGAGTTCAGTTATGAGGGTAATCTAACAGAGCATGAGGATTTGCCCCATAATGCAAATTATGCATTTTGAATTACATTTTGAAACCTTGTAAATTCTCATTTCGAAGGAGACAAAAATAGTGCAACAATGTGGATAATATACACAGATCAACCATACCATTATGATCACCCACCTAATATTGAGTATGGCCCCCTTTTGTTAAAACAGTCCTGACCCATTGAGACATGGACACCAAAGTAACATCCTGTCAGAGAAACCTTCAGCTGCAGACTGGTCGTCACATGACACGCACCACATGACTTCCACATGACTTCCTGGCTGCCTATAAAAGCTGAGAAAGTGCTCAGAGGAATTGCTGGTTTGTCTTTCAGCTTCCTGTACCTGAGTTCCTGTTTCCTGTGTGATCATTTACCTGCTGTGACCCGGATTGACCCTGACCGACTCTGCTGTTCTCCTGGACCCGACCTTGGCTTGTTTTACGGACTTTGCTTTTGCTTACCTGTGTTTGACCCTCTGCCTGCGACCCGGATTTACCTTCAGTCTCCTGTGCCTTGACCTTCTGCTTGTGACCCAGTCTTGTCTCCTATCTCCAGTGCCTTGACCCTCAGCCTGTGACCTGGATTGTCTGCTTACCTGTGTTTGACCCTCAGCCTGCTCCGGACTTTCTACCTACTTCTTCTGCTGGATCCTGATCAGTCTCTGCTCCAGTTCTACAGGACCTCCACGCAAGCTCTACCCTGCCTGCTGGTAGCTTGTGCCTCTTTGTGCCATCCACCCTCTGTATCACCTCCAGAGGGGCGGAGTGCGCTTAGTCGCAACAGCGAACCGCTCTCGGCATCTCGGCCTCGGTGAGTACCTCTATTCTGATAGTACAAACCAGCCATGTCAGAGGCCGACATAGCGCGTTCTCCTCTTGAGATCCTGTGCCAGCAGGTCACAACCCTCACTGATGCAGTCCAGAAACTGCAGGAAGGCTATGCCCAGATTGACGGTAGTCTCCAGCAACTTTCAGGGTCACCTGCATCAACAGCTGCGCCCACCAGCGGAGCCTCCTCTTCTCAAGCTGCATCAAGCCCCACAGTGATCATGGCTATCCCTGAGCCCAGGGTTCCCACGCCGGATCGTTTTTCAGGCGATCGCAAAAAGTTCCGGGCCTTCAAAAATGCCTGCTCCTTGTACTTAGCCCTTCAGCCCAGGACTTTTTCGTCTGAAGTAGTTAAGGTGGGATTTGTCATCTCCCTGTTAACCGAAGAGCCGCAGGCCTGGGCACACACACCACAGCCTGATGGAACAGGGGAGCTCTCTTCTGAATTCTTTGGACCTTTTCTTTGAAAGTATGTCTCAACTATATGACGACCCTCAATGCACCGCTACTGCAGAAGCCGTGCTACACTCCCTGTCTCAAGGAAAGAGACCAGTGTAGGACTACACTGCTGAATTTTGAAAATGGTCAGCTGACACAGGGTGGAACGAACCCGCTCTTAAATACCAGTACCGCCAGGGGCTGTCAGAAGCTTTGAAAGATGAGTTGGCCAGGATTGAAACCCCTGCCACTTTGGAGGATTTAATCCAATCCACTACCAAGCTAGACAGGCGCATGCACGAGCGGCGCTCTGAGCACTCCCAGGGTCCCCGACCTAGTTGGATGCTCCCTAAACCTTCTCCCATTCACCCATCCTTTCCAGTGACTCCTGTCACCTCTACTCCAGAGGCTGAGCCCATGCAGCTTGGATTGGTCCGTGCTCCTCTTACCCCTGAAGAGAAGCAACGACGGCGACAAGCCAATCTCTGTCTGTACTGTGGGGGAACTGGACATTTTCTGCGTACCTACCCCGTGAGACCCAGTAAGTCATGCTCACAGTTTTCATGAACTTTCAAAACCCTGGTTTATCCCAGACTTATGTCACCCTCTCTGTCTCCTTACAGCTAAAGGAAAAGGAAGTTCATCTACCTGCAATTATTGATTCCGGAGCCTGTAGTTGTTTTCTAGACACTATACTGGCCCAAAAACTACACATTCCACTGCAAACCAAAGAACAAGGCCTCCAAGTCTACCTGGCTGATGGGTCTCTCGCTCGCTCTGGATTTGTCACACAACAGACAAGGCCCATCCTTGTCACCACGGACTCCGGCCACCAGGAGTTTCTAAGCTTTGACATCATCTTCTCCCCCCTTGTTCCCCATCATTTTGGGGCTCCCTTGCCTACAGGCACATGAACCTGACATCAATTGGAACAAGAAGAAAGTCTCCTTCTCCTCTCCCTACTGTTCCCAGCATTGCCTTCCTCCAGCTCCAGCCACCTGTTTAACCGTAGCATCTACACCTGACAATCTCCAGCACGTCCCTCCGGTATATCTTGAATTTAGAGATGTCTTCTATAAACAAAAAGTTGATTGCCTACCACCTCATCGGTCTTACGACTGCCCTATTGATTTGCTACCTGTTTCCGAAATACCCTTTGGCCGCATCTTTCCACTATCAGAGACTGAACTAGCGGCTCTTAAGACGTATATTGATGAGAACTTGGATAAGGGTTTTATTCGTCCATCCTCTTCTCCGGCCGGAGCCGGCATCTTCTTTGTGGAAAGGAAAGATGGTTCCCTAAGACCATGCATAGACTATAGAGAACTATGGGAGAGTGAAATCATGATTAACCCTTAAAGAGAGTGGGGCACGGGACCTGCCTGGCTAAGGGGTCTATCCCATATTCTACACGCTGGTTACCCCTGTAGGGGTGCCGCCCTCTGTCAGTGCGGGAATTATCGAGAGGGGAGCACTGGTTTCCTCATCCAGCACCCGCATTTTTGGACCACCTCGGGATTCACTTTCTTCAATTTTCCCTGAATTTATCCCAGAGATGTTTCAGTGTTTCCGGTCTGCCCGAATTTTCTCTAAGTTGGATCTGCGAGGTGCCTATAACCTCATCCGAATCAGGCCTGGAGACGAATGGAAGATTGCCTTCAGGTCCAGGTTTGGACATTATGAATATTTGGTAATGCCCTTTGGGTTGTGTAATGCCCCGGCCACATTTCAGCACCTGGTAAACAACATTTTTCGAGAATATCTGGACAATTTCCTAGTTGTTTACCTGGACGACATTCTTATTTTTTCTGCCACCATTGAGCTACACCAGGTTCATGTAAAGACAGTCCTTGCAATTCTCAGGAGACACAAATTTTACCTTAAAGCAGAGAAATGCGAATTCGAAAAATCTGTTGTGCAATTCCTAGGCTTTATCATTTCTACCAACGGGGTCGCAATGGATCCACAGAAGGTCAAGGCAATTCAGGAGTGTCCGGCTCCAGTAGACAAGAAGGGGGTACAGTGGTTTATTGGATTCGCTAACTTTTACCGGAGGTTTAACGTTGGCTTCTCATCCATTGTTGCACCCATCACCCAACTAACCCGCCAACACAGTCGTTTTCAGTGGTCCCAAGAGGCCCAGGAAGCTTTTACCAAACGCAAAGCCCTGTTCACCTCTGCACCAATCCTACGGCATCCGGATCCAGCCCTGCCATTTGTGTTGGAGGTAGACGCCTTTGAAACTGCCACTGGAGCCATCCTCTCCCAGAGACAGGGCCCCAAGGCTCTCCTCCATCCCGTAGCTTTCGCATCTCAGAAACTAAGTTCCCCAGAAAGGAATTACGATGTGGGAGACCAGGGAGCTGTTGGCCATCAAGTTCGCTCTGGAGGAGTGGAGATATCTGTTGGAGGGTGCTTTCCATTCCATCATGATCTTCACCGATCATAAAAACCTAGAATACCTCAAGACAGCCAAACGCTTAAGACCCAGGCAAGCCCGGTGGGCCCTCTTCTTTTCTAGGTTCAACTTTCATATTTCTTATAGACCTGGCCTCAAGAATGGGAAAGCTCACTCTCCCGGATGTTCCCTGAATCTCCCCAGTCAATGGAACATAGCACCATCTTATCTCCACAAAACTTCCTTCTGCTCATACACACTGATCTTATGACCACCATCAAGTTGGCGTCCAGCCATTGTACTGACCCGGAAATATCCTCCTTGGAGAAACAAGATGACTTGTTCTGGTCCCAAGGAAGAATTTTTGTCCCACCGGAGGCTAGACCCATGACGTTAAAGTTGCTTCATGACCATAAACTGGCTGGTCACTTTGGGACTCAAAAGACTTTAGAATTGGTTGCCCGTTCTTTTTGGTGGCCTGGTTGGAGGCAGGACTGTAAAAAGTATGTTCTCTCTTGTATTTCTTACCAGCGCAGTAAAGTGGCTAACACCAAATCTTGGGGATTACTCCGATCTTTACCCATTCCAGAATGCCCATGGGCTGAAGTTTCTATGGACTTCATTGTTGATCTTCCTCCCTCGGAAGGTTTCACCTCCATTCTGGTTGTTGTCGACCGCCTTTCCAAAATGGCACACTTCTTGCCCATGGTGGGCACCCCCTCTGCTTTGGAGACAGCTAACATTTTTATCAAAGAAATAATAAGGCTACATGGAGTACCCAACAGTGTTGTTTCTGACAGAGGGGTTCAATTCACCTCCAAATTTTGGAAAGAACTTTGTAAAGCACTACAAATAAAGGTCTGTCTCTGCTCTGCGTATCACCCTCAAAGCAACAGCCAGACAGAGAGAACGAACCAAACTCTGAAGCAGTATCTCCGCTGTTTCTCTTCTGGCTCCCATGATGACTGGTCCTCTCTGCTACCCTACGCGGAGTTCGCGTATAATAATTCAGTTCATTCAGTCACCAACCAAATGATCTTCTGGTCTAACTTTGGGTTTCACCCTTCTTTCCTTCCAAACGCTACCCCTGAATTATCTGTTCCTGCTGTCCAAGATCGAATAGCCTCCATCCAACAGAACTTTCAAAGGATTCAGGAAACCATGCAAAAGGCCAAGGATGACTATAAGAAGTACTAAAACAGGGGAAGGAAGGAGAACCCGGTTTTCAATGTCAGTGAGGAAGTTTGGTTATCTTCAGCTAACCTCAGATTACAATTTCCGGAAGTTGGGCCCAAAGTTCATAGGACCGTTCAAAATCAAGAGGATGGTTAACCCTGTGGCCTTTGAATTAACCTTACCCAGCTCTTACAGGATTAATTCTGTTTTTCATGCATCCTTACTAAAACCAGTGATTCCTAGCCCCTTCCCGGAAAGAGAGGAGCCGCCTCCTCCACCGGTCCAGGTGGATGGAGAAAATGAATTTGAGGTTGAAGCCATACTGAACTGCAGGAAGAGGGGTAGACTTCTCCAATACCTAATCAAGTGGAAGGGGTACCCACCTGAAAACAACTCTTGGGAACCCTCAAGAAACATACACGACCCTCGCTTGATCCAAGCTTTTCATGTGAATCACTTGGAGTTGATGTCCAGTTTGGGCGTCCAGAGGCCGCCCCTCGGGGGGGGGGCACTGTCAGAGAAACCTTCAGCTGCAGACTGGTCATTACATGACACGCACAACATGACTTCCACATGACTTCCTGGCTGCCTATAAAAGCTGAGAAAGTGCTCAGAGGAATTGCTGGTTTGTCTTTCAGCTTCCTGTACCTGAGTTCCTGTTTCCTGTGTGATCATTTACCTGCTGTGACCCGGATTGACCCTGACCGACTCTGCTCTTCTCCTGGACCCGACCTTGGCTTGTTTTACGGACTTTGCTTTTGCTTACCTGTGTTTGACCCTCTGCCTGCGACCCAGATTTACCTTCAGTCTCCTGTGCCTTGACCTTCTGCTTGTGACCCAGTCTTGTCTCCTATCTCCAGTGCCTTGACCCTCAGTCTGTGACCTGGATTGTCTGCTTACCTGTGTTTGACCCTCAGCCTGCTCCGGACTTTCTACCTACTTCTTCTGCTGGATCCTGATCAGTCTCTGCTCCAGTTCTACAGGACCTCCACGCAAGCTCTACCCTGCCTGCTGGTAGCTTGTGCCTCTTTGTGCCATCCACCCTCTGTGTCACCTCCAGAGGGGGCGGAGTGCGCTTAGTCGCAACAGTGAACCGCTCTCGACATCTCGGCCTTGTGGAGTACCTCTATTCTGATACATCCACATAAACGGAAGGACCCAAGGTTTCCCAGCAGAATATTGCCCAAAGCATCCCACTGCCTCTGCCAACTGGCCTTCTTTTACGCATCCTGGTGCCATCTCTTCCCAAGTTTAAGTGACGCACATGCACCCAGCCATCCACATGATGTAAATGAAAATGTGATTCATTAGACCAGGCCACCTTCTTCCATTACTCTGTAGTACAGTTATGATGTTCATGTTGTAGAAGCTTTTGGCTGTGGACATGGGTCACCATGGGCTTCACAACTCCATACAAAACAAACTGTGATTCCCATTTTTTTTCTGCTTTCACCACATCAAATTCATTGACAACATGTTCACTTGGTGCCTACTTTTCAGATGCCATTGTAATGAGATATTCCCTTTACCTGTCAGTGGTCATAATGTTATGGATGATCGGTGTATATACAAACATCTAAAGCCATAAAAATCTGTACAGTTTACAAATATGTTTGTGTTCTGTGATCAGAATACATCATTGCTCGAGCACAGTTTAACTCTGGAACAGTTTGCAACAAAAAGATGACTCATAATTTAAGCACAACATCAAAATTGTATTCATGATTTCTTATAGTAAATGTAAGTTATGTACTTCTCATTCATATACTGCATAGTCATTTTAATGCATAAAAGAAAGGCATTTAGGTTCATATATGCCACAAAGTAAGCAGAGCTGAAAATATTCACATTCACATTCTTTACATTTATTAAACATTTAAGGTCTTAATCACAAATAAAAAGAAATATCTTAGGCCATATTCATGATCAAAGAGGTCCTTCATCAACCCAGAAAAATGTTACATAGGTAAAAAAAAGATCTTTAATGTATATTCATGGCAACCAATTCCCTTCTGTCATTTGTTC
This sequence comes from Pelophylax lessonae, assembly GCF_965119305.1. Classification (NCBI taxonomy): domain Eukaryota; kingdom Metazoa; phylum Chordata; class Amphibia; order Anura; family Ranidae; genus Pelophylax; species Pelophylax lessonae. Next base: position 222,671,154 of record NC_138770.1, on the reverse strand, counting down.
TAACGTTTCTTCGGATATTCCACATAAAGTAAAGCAAATGGCAATGTGAAACTTAATTTCACAATCATTTCAAGTGACAGTGTTATTGGCAGAGGAACAACACTTATCTGATGCTGCAAATAATTATATGGGTTGTAGATTTACCAGACAAGACAATTTTCTAATTAAAACAGAAAATAAATCATACTGAAAAATGAGCATTTTTCAGGGCTGCTATTTTTTCTAACTCATACTGATATTAAACAAAAAGGTAAGAGGCTTACTATATGTATTTCTTCTTTTCACAAACAGAAGGATGTTGCTAAATTATATGTATACAATTAAAATAAATATACTTGCCACTAAGCTAAGTAATGAACCATATTCAGCTTTTTCTTTTTTTTTTTTTTACATTTGTTTTCACCTGTTAGAGAAATATGCACACCAGTATTTTGTTAAATGAATAAATAAGCCAGATTTATCTTCTTTATTAATTATTGCTTAATGGGTTTAATTAAACATTTTGAGTTTTTAAACTTTTCCTATGCTGGTCAAACTAATAGTCTCAGTAAACCTTCTCCTTTTTCATAAACATATACCGTATATACTCGAGTATAAGCCGACCCGAGTATTAGCCGAGGCCCCTACTTTTACCACAAAAAGATGGGAAAAATCATTGACTCGAGTATAAGCCTAGGGTGAGAATGCAGGGCGGCGGGCATGGTACAGGAGAATGCAGGGTGACTGGCATGGTGCAGGAGAATGCAGGGTACTGGCATGGTGCAGGAGAATGCAGGGTACTGGCATGGTGCAGGAGAATGCAGGGTACTGGCATGGTACAGGAGAATGCAGGGTACTGGCATGGTGCAGGAGAATGCAGGGTACTGGCATGGTACAAGAGGATCCGGGGTTGTGGGCATACTACAGGAGATGCAGTGCTGGTACAGGTAGACCATGCCCGCAGCACTGCATCCCTTGTAGTATGCCCGCAGCCCTGCATAATGGCAGGTAGTGAAGCTGTTTCACTTACCTGTTCCAGAGGCGCCTTCATTTTAAAAATGGCGCCGCCCGGCGCTGACACGTCATTGCGCACGCGCCGCCGCCGCTCGTATAATTTCGGCTATTCCCGGCCTCTCCCGAGCGGCGGAGGGGGACGTTTTCAGCACAAAAAAATGTGCTGAAAAACTCGGCTTATACTCGAGTATATACGGTACTTGTAGGCAGCGTATTGCAGTGCAAGGTAGTTGGCTCGCCCAGGCTGGGAAAGGGTTATCTTTCAGTACCACATTTCCTATGCTTTTGGTCTTGCTCTGGCCTTCCATCCTGTGTGATACATAAATAGGGGGAAGGTCCAGTTCTGGCAGCCTTTGAAGTGACCGTGGAAGTCTTAGAGCAAGGAAACGCTCCAAGTTCATGGAATTCAGGAATTTAAGAGTCAGTATTTGACCATAAGAGATGCTAGGATTCTGGTGGATTTTACAAGCTATTAGAGATTGCCAGTCATTGACTAACACCTGCAAAGGTATGCCTGGGCAGCCACCCCCATTAGTTGGTTTAGGGCCTGGACTATGTTGCATTAGTTATATGTTCCGAAAAGAACAGTTACAGTAAAGGTTGTCGAACTAAGCATGGTCTGAAGTCATTCAAAGGGGTGCATTATGGTTTCTGGGGTATGAAAGAACAGTAAAGCACATGCAGGGTGTAAAGCAGACACTACTACAAGGTTTACTTAACAAGACTACAGAGGAGGAATTTGGTTGCTAAAGGTAACCAGCACTAGTGCAAAGTACAAAGCTGCCGGTCATAAGGTCTTACAGTCTTACCTGATGTAGGTGACAGGTCTTTCAAGTAGTGAGAGGATTGGTGTCCTCGTTCACTCCCTAGCAGTTGGTTCCCCAAAGGTGTCCGATGCCTGAAATCACGGTAGGGAGACCTCGTGTACTTGGCCGCATGGTACTGGAAAGATGGAGGTAAGTGAGAACACTCATGAGGTCTGCTCTAGTGCTTGATGGGCCCCATTCTGTTACCGGGAGTGAGGTGGCAGAGATACGCTGGACTAGCGAAGTGGGCATAGACTCAGCAGTGTCTTTCCTATATGCAATATACAATGAGGAAGGTGTGTAGTGACATGGGATAGATTGTTCTCAGAGGAACTCTGAGTATTTTTTACAACTTAACATAGTGTATAGGTCATCTCTAAGCCAGAGAACTGTAATGTTTTATTCTCACATAAATGTGGTCTCTGCCTAGTCCCAGGCATTGGTGAGTGTACATAATGCAAAAGGTACCCCCACGTGCAGAACAAGTGGCCCACATGCTTGTTTTCTAGTTACCATTATCGAAGATAATTACCTAGCTCTTGCTTGGTGTGGAGGGGCACTGCACTTTTGTCTCTGATTATTGACCCAGCTATGTCACATACAGACCATAGAAATATATAAAGGATTGCCATATCAAAACTGGATGAAAGAGTCCAAGATAATGTTAATTGCTGGTAAAAAAAAGTAATATAAAAACAGCCAACATGTTTCAGGGGCAACACCACACCCCCTTAATCAGGGCACAACACAGGATAAAACTTGAATGGACTTAGAGAAAACAGTAACTTCACAGATTTATGTTAGCGCCAGTACTGAACTCTCATATGAAGTAACAACTTGACAGCAATTGTTAAGCAGCAATGAGTCCTCCTTTACTCCTCAGCAACAACGGATTCCAGAAAATCAAATTGCATTGTCCATCCAGACAAGATTGGATGACTAATCCCCACTAAGCAAAAACACTGTTACATGACTTGTTACAAAGAATATGCATATGTGGATGGGAACTGGGAATTCTCTAGAGATGAGCTAGCTGACCGAGGGAGAGCATGGCTTTAAAGCAGCAGCGTCACTCAGCTTCCTCAACTCCCTAAAAGTCTCCAATGCCAACATGCTACTTGGGGAAGATTCCTACCGTAAAATACATCAGCAACCTGCTAACAAAGTAAGGGGGGAAAGGAGGACAAACACAGCACCCTTTGGGCTATCCTACTTAGTGCTAGGGACCGCATAAAGCATGGGAAAGCATAAAGGAGCAATAATAAAAACATAAAATAAAGTGACACACACAGAATGTACTTTCATGGTCAATTATTTTGACCATTGAGTTTATTTAACTTTAAATTTAACAAAAAGAAAAAGAATAAATTTGAATCTAAGGCATAACATTTTTTAAATATTAAAGTTTATTAAGTATTTTATAAAGGATACACTAGGATGACATGATCTTGGGTATCATTTCATTAATACAACAAAACATGTCAATCCTTCAGAACAGTTCTTATAAACTAAAAAATACAGTCAATTTTTTTTTTTTTTTTAGAAACTTTATTAAAGTCAATGTGCGATACAAGAAAAAGGGGTATAACATTGTACAATACATTTTAACATTTTTTTTCGGGGTCGGAAGCTGAGCGATGGGTTTAACAAATATAACAATCCAGATTCAGAAAAAACAAGTACACTAGAACCCAAGTTGGATGGATCTTATGCACCTAAATGGGATTAGTGCCATGGGGGAGAAATTGTGACAAAGGGGAAAATCGGGGCAGATCAAAGATGGGGGGAAAGGGATATGGAGAGGGGAGGGGTACCTGTGAGATATAAAATTTAAGATAAGACACTTAGTCTACAGCAGAGAGTTCTCTACCCAATAACAGCATGTACAAATGTATCCGCTACCATTGCAGAGCCGACACTTTTGGGTAGCGAATCTAGGAAATCCTGCCATTTGCAAGAGAAACGATCAGCTGAGGACGAAGAGTTGGAATCCGTATTGAGCCGGTCTTTAGTCATAAGGCTTAAAAGTTCACGGTGTACTTGTGATACAGTAGGGCCCTCATTTGTAATCCAATTGGCGAGAATAACTCTGCGAGCTATTAGTAAGCAGGTAAGGATACAAATACGAGGGTGAGGTAGCGGACGGCTAGTCCATATTTGCAGATGCTTGTCCCAATATCCAAAGATAAGTAATAGGGGGTCCTTCGGTAGCTGAAGGAGCGTGACTCATTGGGTTAGCGCCAGCACCTGGTCCCAGAATGTAGAGATAAAAGAACACAACCAAAATCTGTGGTGTAACGATGGACGGTTGGTTTTGCAAAGAGGGCACAGACGTGTGGAAGGAGCTTGTGCATTGGACGTGAAGGGGATATAGGCTCTGTGCTGAATTTTCAACTGTGTTTCCCTCCACGTTTCGTTGGGTGTCAGGCGAAGAGTACGATTATATCCTTGAAACAGCTTCGTGACCAGATCCTCCAGAGGAAAGTCCTTGGCCCAATTGGCCGCCGAGGACCCAGCGAGGTTAGAGGACGTGAGTTTTTGGAAGGGCTTATAAATGTCAGAAATGCTGTAAGTCCCGGAAAGCAGCAGAGGGTCCAGCAAGGGATCAAGGAACCTTTTGGTATCCAAGGCACCGGAGGAACGGAGGAAACTATGACATTGCAGGATAGGAAAAATATGTGAAACCGGGAGTTGATAAGCGTCCGAGACATCTTGTATTGGTCGGGGCTTACCTGTAGCGTGATCACAGAGATCAGAGAACTTTGACAGGCCTTTCCGTTGCCACACAGCAAAGTAGTCCGAGTGCACTCCTGGGATAAATGCAGGGTTGCCCTGTATAGGTAAGTATTTGGACATAGAGGGGGGGAGCTGCAGACGTTTCCTGGATTCCCTCCAGGCGATCACCGTGTCTTGCAAGAGGACATTATGTTGAAGTTGTGGGGGCATAGTTTTCCATTTAACATGTAAGAGAGCTGCCAGCGAGAAAGGAGTGGACATTTGCGATTCTAATACAAAATTAGAGTAGTGGGAAGACCTCGAGAGCCAGTCCAGGGATATTCTAAGGAGGCATGACAAATTGTATAATCTAATATCAGGAAGACTAGCACCACCCTCGCCCCTGGGAAGACAGAGTTTGCTGTAAGAAATGTGGGGTCTTTTGCCTCGCCATATAAATCTAGAAATACTGGTGGTCAGCAACTTGATATCTTTATGTTTTAGTAACAGAGGAAGCGTTTGCAGCGGGTAGAGTAGCCGCGCAAAGCTGACCATTTTCACCAAGTGGCATCTTCCCAGGAGCGAGAGAGGCAGATCCATCCAACTATCCAATTCACGAGAAATCTTTTGGAAGAGAGGAGGATAGTTCAGAGTATAGATAGAAGATGTAAGTTTGCCTATTTTGATACCTAGATATGTTATGTGTGAAGGCGCAACAGTGAAGGGAGAGGTCGTGGCCCAAGTGGGATGTGGCGTGTTGCCCAGGGGGAGGATTTAGCTTTTAGCGTAATTTATCCGTAGGCCCGAACATAATTTAAATTTATCAAAAATAGAAATGATAGTGTGCATGTCTGAAGAGGGATTTCTGGTAAATATTAACACATCATCCGCAAAAAGGGATATTCGTAGTTCATGCTTACCAATAAAGATACCATGGAGAGGCGCCTTGTCCAGAAGAAACCTGGACAAAGGTTCCAGGGCCAAATTGAAGAGTAGAGGAGACAGGGGGCACCCCTGTCTCGTGCCCTTGAATAAACGGAACTCGTCGGTGAGGGACCCGGCCACCCACAACCTGGCCGCAGGAGAGGCATACATGGCCCCGACAATGTGAGTGAACGGCCCGGAGAAGCCAAACGAAGCTAATACCCTAGATAACCAATCAAAACTCACATTATCAAAGGCCTTCTCCGCGTCCAGGGTGACGATAGCCAGGTCCCCCCCCCCCCCCCGAGGAGACCCTGGCCTGGTCTAAAGCCAAGAGAACCTTACGGATATTTGAGGCAGCCGATCTTCCCTTGGTAAACCCCGATTGAGCTGGGTGTATCAAGGATGGCATGATGAGGGCCAGACGGGATGCCAATATTTTTGACAGGATTTTAACATCCAAGTTTAGCAAGGAAATTGGCCGGTAGGACCCCGGTTCCAGAGAATCCTTCCCTTTTTTCGCCAATAATTTAATTATGGCCTGATTGCCTGTGGGGGGGGGTAAGACCCCCCGGTCCATAGGGCTGAATACACCTCTAGTAGGGTGGGGCCAATTACCTCTATGGCGTTTTTTTTTTTTCAAAAATATTTTATTGAATTTTCCAAAACAAAATAACAGAGTTAACATAGCCTCTAGGTACAAGAGGGTAAAACCGGAAGCAATTAACATGCCTGGTAGAACGGAAAAAGGGGGGAGGGGGGGGAAGGAGGGTAGAAGGGGCATTGGTGTACACAGAGAATGCTACTGTAAATCATACAGTAAAATTAAAGGACCTTTGGCTCCCCTCCCATCTAGAGGAGCCAAGGGAGTCTGGTGAAAAGATCTACACATTTATAGGTAGTTAGTACAGGGCTATTTCCTGGAATAAAGATGCAGAGTCCACTGAAAAAGTTTCTTGAGCAAACGTAGGCGTCTTAGAGGAGAATCAGTTGTTGGCATTAGCTTAATCCAGGGGGGAAAGGAGTGCATGGGGTCAGGTCCCGAATAATTGCGTGATACTTGGTATAGAAGGGGATCCGGGAAGCAACCCCCTGATGGATCGAATCTTCAGGTATGATTCCCATTTTGCCTGGAAGCGCTTAGGAGGGTCTATGGCGTTTTTATAGAATTCCCCGGTAAGGCCATCCGGACCCGGGGCTTTGTTAGGGGCAAGACTTTTTATCGTGTCATGGATCTCTAGAAGGGTCACTGGAGCGTTTAATGCCTCTAGTTGTGATGGAGAAATTTTAGGAAGGGTGACATTGTCTAAGAAGAAGCTGGCTTGTCAGTCGTCAAAGGGGTCTGGGGAGTACAGGGAAGCATAAAAGTCTCTCATAGTCTTCTTCACCTCCGGGGGGGTGGATACAGTAGTGCCCAAGGAGTTACGGAGGGAAGCAATATGTGTGGGTTTGTAGGGCTCCCTGCATAGTCTCGCCAAAAGTTTTCCGGCCTTGTTCCCAAATTTTTGCATCAGAGCCGAGATTATCCACCCACGAGTGAAAGGCCTGCTTGGCTAAGGTCCATTCCTATGGTTTGCGGGAGAGTCTGTGGTCAACAACACACGCTGAGCCACTCGGAGCCGCTCACTAGCCCGGTGGTAGCTTTCAGAAGCGTTTTTCCTAAAGGCCGAAGCATATGATATAATTTTGCCACGAAGGTATGCCTTGCCCGTCTCCCAGAACAGATTGGGCTGCGAGACGTGCGAGGCATTGACCTCTGCAAATTCCTCCCACGCCTTAGCCAAATATGCCCGGAATCCTGTGTCGTTATGGAGGTAGTCTGGAAAACGCCATAGTCTAGTGTCAGCCTGTTTGTCAGGGGGATCTAGAGTCAGGGAGATGGGGGCATGGTCAGATATAACAATGTCATGAATATCCGGATCTTCAATTCTATGAAGAGCATTGGTCAAGGAGAAAAAGTAGTCTATCCTGGTAAACACCTTATGCGGATGTGAGTAAAATGTAAATTCTCTGTCGGTTGGATGGTGAAGACGCCATACGTCTGTAAGATGGAGGGAGTCCACTAATTGTGCCAAGGGACCTGGGGTAAGAGGAGCAGAGCGATTGCATTTATGTTTTGTCAAGGACTTGTCTAGGAGCGGGTCCATGAGGGTATTAAAGTCACCACCTATGAGATGGGGGATATGGGGGTATTTGAGAAGATGTGCGGAGAGATCTCTATAGAAGGACTGGTCTGGTACATTGGGAGCGTATACATTTGTTAACAGTATTTCCCTATCATTTATCTTTAAGTGTGCGGAGACATAGCGTCCACTAGTGTCTGCGGAAAGGGAAAGGACGTCACAGGAGAGCCGCTTATGGAGTAGTATCAAGACACCCGCTTTACGACCTAAGGCGGCTGAGCCCACCACCGTACCTACCCACAACTTCTTCATCCGGAAAAAGTCGTCGGAAGAGAGGTGTGACTCCTGTAGTAAGGCAATGTCTGTCTTAAGCCTTTTAAGGTGTCTTAAAACCTTCATCCGCTTGTTCGGGGACCGTAGACCCCTGACATTCCAAGAGAGAATCCTCATGGAGGGTCAGGGGGGACGGGATGTATTACTGAAAGAGGCATGACATAGCAAGTAGATATAACAGGCAAGGATGCATAAAATAAACCAGGAGCTGTAGGGAAGTGTTGACAATTAGGTGACATGTGACACCAGGTAGTGACCATCTCCAACCGTGGAATCATAGGCAGAGGTGAAAGGAGAGGGATAAGGGAGAAGGTTAGGGGTAGGAGGGGAAGGAAAAACAAAAGGATAAATGGAGAAAATTACAACATGGACCTCACTTTTTTCCGAATGCTGCGACCGTATCCGCCGGCAATTCCTTAGGTACGGACCCAGGCAGGCCTGCAACCGCCCCGTCCCCAATCTCCTCTAGGAGAGGGGGAGGGGGTGGCGGGGGGAGTGGAATGGCCCCCAAAACCCGACCCATAGGCGAACGATCCAATGCCCGAAGCAGACACAGCACAGCATGTACGGTGGCTATACATGAAGCTGGAGGTCCAAGGGTCCAAGACTCTTCAGCGGTGTGGGAGGAAACGGTTACCGCTGACAACGTCAGAATATTTTTGCCTCTTGGGGGATTCCTCGGGACCAGGGGGCGTTGGGTTGGGGGGGGTTTGGATGAAGGGATGTCCGACCCATCCGCCTGGAGAGAACGAGCGAAAGCTTCCGCCTCCGAGGGATCCTTGAAGGAGAGTTGTTCGCCTGAGGGTGAGCGCAGCCGAAGTGTCGCTGGGTATGCCAACGTGAATTTGATTTGAGCTTGATGCAGCCTTGAGCATACAGTCTGAAAAGCCTTTCTTTTCTTGGCCACTTCCACTGAATAGTCCGCAAAAATCAGGACTTTTGCGCCATCGATCTGAAGAGACTTGGATTGCCTGAATTTTTGAAGGATCGCGGATTTGTCGGCATAATTTAAGTATTTAGCTATGATCGGACGCGGCGTGGATCGATCAGAGGAGTGAATCCCCATGCGGTGGGCCCTTTCGACAACGCAGATGCCTTGCAGACCCAAAGCCTCCGGGATCCGTTTGGAGCAGAGATCCGGGATGGATGAAGGCGGCATGGATTCCGGTATTCCAATAAAGCGGAGGTTACTCCTGCGCGCTCTATTCTCCAAGTCCTCCACTTTTTGCAGCAAAAACTGGTTAGTCTTGTCTTGGGCTATTTCAAAATTGTGGGAACTGTAGATCTCCTCTTCCATGCTGGCCACTCGAGTTTCCACTTCAAGCAGCCTGTGGGAGTGAGCTGTTAGTTGTTTCTTGATGTCCTGCATGCCTGCAGCAACAGCCGATTGCACTGCTGCAGAAATAGTGGGAGAGAGAAGGGCCACCACTGTCTGGGCAAAGCGGTCTGACTGGGGGTCCCCCAAGGATGGCATTACTGCTGATGGAGAAGCCGCCGTGTCCATTTAGGAGGCTTCCGCCGCAGCCGCGGGGGGGGGGGGGGGCCGAGACCGGGGCCTTTTTCTAGAAACGTGTCCATCGCGGCAAGTGAAGGGTACCTGGGGGTCGCCCGGTGGTATGGGAGCCAGGTGCAGACTCGTGAAGGGCAGTCTGGCAGGTTTTTTATGCCGATTTCTGGTCCGACCGCGGGAGCCAAGGGAGAGTGTGTCTACCTCATTCGGCGCCGGACCTGGAAGTTTTAAAATACAGTCAATTTAAATGTGCATTACCCCCTGTTCATTCTAAGAATCTGTAATGTGGTAGCCAGTGTTTCCCATGGGCAAAAAAGCTGCCCGAGCGAAATGAGAAAGAACAAAATGAATCAAGAAAAGAAAGAAGAGAAAAAAAAAAGGAAAAAAACAAACACATCTGGAGAGTTTTTTTTGTGGCCATATACAATCCCTCCAATCAGCCTATTCAAGACGACACTCAAGTGCCAAAGTAAATTCTATTCATATAAAAGATCTCAAGATGTCAGAGCTCAGGAACTCAATCCAAGAAGACCATACAGCCATATAATTAGAATGTATATGTAGACTGTATATTCGCCCGTTAGTTCCTCCATTCTTTTTAGGTGATTCAGTTCAGCCACCCACTCTTTTTGGCTGCCCCCAGAGAGCCCGGATAGATGGAAAGTAAAGCTACTTCCGGGCACTTCGGCTACTCCTACCCATATTGAAGGACCTGTGAGAAGCACTGTGCCTGTGTCCTTCCTCTCATCTGAGGGGTCAGACACTGCAATTTTTCTGGGTTCTCTCTTACTGCTTTTGCTAATCCTGATGCAGCAAACAATAGAAACCCACTAAAGATTTCCCAGTATCTCAGACTAGTTAAATATAGTTAAATACAGTGGGTGGTTATAACAATCAACAGTGATTATAGTAGTTAGCAGACTAGCAACACTAGGTGGGGTTGCCATAGGGGAAAAACTGGCCAATGTCCACTAAGCCAAATTGCAGCTGGGACAGCCACAAGCAGCCTCGAGCAGCCCTCGAAGGTGGTGATCCAAGAAACTCCTAATGCCAATACCTGAGCCTAAAGTTGATGTTTAGCAAAGAGGAGAGGTAGCAGAGGCAGACAGCTCTATTCGGTCGGACCACTGGCAGGCAACCAAGGAGCAGAAGCTTCAGCGGTGGCTGGCTTCAGCCGATGCCAGGAGGCTGTTAGTAATCCATTCACTTGATTTTACTGCCAGTATGCAGGGGAAGCAGGTAAAGCATGAGAAGCAGCGTGACAGGTCCCACTGACAGGTTCCGTACCATGGGGGGTGGCTGAGCCTGGTGGTTCTCAGCAGCAAATGAGCAGGAACCGCAGCAGGGATGTATTTAAAAGATGCTGAGCGGCTCTGTGTGGTGCGGACAAGAGACCACTGTGTGGGGCAGCAAGAAGAGTGGGTTAGCCAAGACACTAGTTACATTGGCTGAGCAACAGCAGCGGCCCCAGTGTAAGAAGGCTGGAGACAGCACAGGAGGAGATCCCGGAGCCTAGAGCCGTGGAACGCGGAAGCTTCCCGGCCATCCAACACTGATCGCGGACAGCCTTAAACCTTCCCTGTGAGTCTCTACATTTTCTCTGCTATGTTGTTTTGGTTTTGGTACCTAGGGGTCTCCTTCTTTTCTCTCTGAGGACCACATACAGACCCACCAGGAAGCAGAAAAGGGGCAGTGGAACCCACATACGGTACCTTCCGGCAACAGAGACACATCAGGTCGTATAGCAGGGTGCGACACCTAGCGGCCTCGCAGGTTGTTGTAACCCAAATACCTTCACATTCATTCATGTATTCCTATCATCATTTGCTCATTAGTAGCAGTTATTAACTCACTCTTTTCCTCTCACTGAGCACCATCACTTCTTCCTCACAGTGAGGATAGCTCTATGCTTTACCTGACTGTTTTTTAATAAAATATCACTAATCAATTTCAGCCTTGTGATTTTCTTCTCAGCACCAGCACTTATGCACCTTATTAATACAATTAAAGACACAAGGCATTTATTTTAATTGATTTTTTTGTATTTTAACTTTTAAAACAAGCATTTTAAATTGCACTTTATAAATCAATTTATTTATTAATCTGTTTACCCACGGCACATATATAAGTGGTATCACTTCACACCACTACTCACGCCAGCACATTATTGCTACATTTTTACAATACGGTAGCGCCGTTCACAACCCCACTTGCACTATTATATTTCCAACCCAATTCGTTGGGTTTGGTTGTTGGCAGCTTACACCGTTTTTTTCTGCATTTACCCTATAAATCCATAGCGCTGGTCACCTTTGTTTAATCACATCTATAAGTACTGGGGATAAAACCATACAAATCTATATGGCAATATGATAGTCCACCAGAATGAACCAACAAATTACAAATGGTTCTGTTAAAGTATTGTCAAATGTAGTTTCAAATTAATATAAACATATTTTTTTTTTAGACACCAAATATGTTACACTTACCTGCTCTGTGCAATGATTTTGCACAGAACAGCCCCAATCCTCCTCTTTTGGGATTCCTTGCTGGCTGTCAAGTATTTGGATCAAGGCTGAAGTGCAGGGAGGGCTTCCCTTGCAGCTCAGTGCGAGTCACCCCTGGAAGTGGTACAGGAGGTGAAGTGCCCCAAGACACACAGGTCGCCTGCGGGGAACAGGAGAGCAGGACCGGTGGACACCAGAGGATGGAAGAGGAGGCTGGTACACAAGTATGCCCGGCGACTTCCAGGAACTCCAGATATATCAGGCAACTTTGGTGCAGTAGTAAAAGCCGGGCCTGGGGTCATACACAGGTGATCAGTCCGAGAGCAAGGCAAGTAGCAGAACAGGGGCGAGCCGGGGTCACAACAGAAGAGCAGGCAGGCAAAAGCAGAGTCTTTAGGCAAGCCGGGGTCATACACAGGTAATCAGAGCAGGTAGGTAGCAGTAGCAAGGTCAGTAAGGCAAGCCGAGGGTCAAACACCAGGAGAGAGATCAGATGGATCAGAAGCAAGCCGGGTCACAACGGGAATTCCAAGAGAGTTCACGAGGTTCGGGTCACAGGACGCTGACGATAATCCAGCAATTTTGATGGGGCCAGAGGTGGGTTTATATAGGCCAGCAGATGGTATTAATTGACACGTTGTGCGCTATTGCGCTGTGCGCCACCACTTATGCGTGCTTCCGCGCACAGGTGCTCGCCTGTAGTGCCCATTACTAGTACTGGCAGTAATGCCAGTACTTCTACGGCCATGTCCCTGACACTGGCGCTCCTGGGTCCTCAACCTTGGCTGAGTGCTCCCCTAGTCATCCACTTGCTATAGGGGCATTTATGCAGGCTCAATCCTCAATCCTAAGTATTAATAAAGAATGGCCAACTATACAGATACCGTATTTTGTAGAACCTTGAACATAAATTTAGTTAATAACAAGGTTTAGGATTATTATAGATCTTATATCCTGTTACCAGTGGTGGAACTACCAGGGTCACAGCAGTCGCCATTGTGACTGGGCCCTGGAGTTCTGCCGCTGTGTGGGGGGGGGGGGGGCATCCACTCTAGCTGTGCTACTGTTAGGGGCCCACCCGTCCATTCGTTCCACCTTGCGGGAGGTGCGGCCGGCCACTGAGGGGAGGCTGAGCTGTGCACTGGAGTCTGGAGCCCCACCTATCCTCTCCAGAGAGAAAGAAGCCATGTAGAGAGGTTGAGGCAGACACTGGAAAAAAAAGTCAGCTGACCAGCTGACACCAATAGAGTTAAGGGGGAGGAGCTACCCCCTCTGCAAGGAAACCCCATGATAGAGAGTCATCCCTGGAGGCACTTGTCGTGAATGCTGAGGGGAATCAACTGACTGACAAAGTAAATGACAAATTGCTAGTGCAACTGATCCCAAGCTCCACCACCTCTGCCTCTTGCTGATCCCACCCCCCCACCCCCCCCCCTACAGATCTCACCCCTATTCCGTCATAACCTCTACAACAGATAGGAATAGGAATGAGATCTGTGGGGGTGAGAGGATGACAGCGCCGCTGCCACTGATCCCAACCCCCTCACCACCACCACTGTCACTAATTCCACCCCCCCCTCATCACCACCACTGATCCCCACCCCCTCACCACCACTGCTGCCACTAATCCCACCCTCTCTCAACACTGCCACTGATCCCACCCCCTTAACCACCACCACTGGCACTAAACCTACCCCCCTCACCATCACTGCTGCCACTATTCTCACAATCACTGCCCCTAATCCCACCCCCCTCACCAGCTTCACCGCTGCCACTGGTCATACCCCCTTAACCACCACCACTGCCACTGATCCCACCCCCTTCACCACCACCACTTTCTACTGATCCCACCCTTCTTACCACCATCACTGCTGACACTAATCTCACCCCCCTCACCACCACCGCTGCCACTGATCCCAACCACATCACTCCTGCCACTGATCCCACCCTCCTCACCACCACCACTGCTGCCACTAATCCCACAGCTGCCACTGATCCCCCCACTCTCAACACCACAACTGTCACTGATCCCACCCCCTTCATCACCACCACCGCTGCCACTCATCCCACCCCCTTCATCACCACCACTGCCACTTATCCCACCCCTTCTCCATCACCGCTGCCACTCATCCCACCCCCTTCACCACCACCACTGCCATTCATCCTACCCCATTCACAACCACCACTGCCACTCTTCCCACCCCCTTCACCACCACCACTGGCACTCATTACATCCCCCCACCACAGCTACCACTGATCCCATCCCACCACCATCACTGCCACTGATCCCATCCCACCACCACCGCTGCCACTCATCCCATCCTATCCCTTACCACCACCACTGCCACTCATACCAAACCCCCCCCCACCACTATCATCACCACTGCCACTTATCCCATCCCATGTACCCCACCACCACTGCTACCACTCATCCTACCCCCCCCTGCTGCCACTCATCCCATCACTGCTGCCCCTGATCCTTACCACCGCTGCTGCCACTAATCCCACCCCCTCTCACCACTGCCTCTGATCCCGCCCCGTTAGTGGTAATCTACTGAGCTGTCAAGAACCAACTCTTGAGTGAGTCTATTCCACATTTCCACAGCTCTTACTGTAAAGAAGCCTTATCATATTTGGAGGTTAAATCTCTTTCTTCCAGATGTAAAAAATGCCCCCTTGTCCTCTGTGATAACCCTAAAGTGAATAACTCTACAACATTTTCACTATATGGACCACTTATACGTTTATGTAAGGTGTTGAAAAACCCAGAACTCTTTTCTGGTAATTCACTCATTACTGATACATATTGTCATAAAAATTAATATACGCTTGATGCACAAACGGTATCATGCTATGGAGGTGTTTTTTTTTTGCTTTTGTCTTCCACACACTGGGATTTAGAGGAGCTGTGTGCAGCAGTAGCAGATATCTGGAGGAAGTTTGATGTATTCATGCTGTATCTGCCTATTCCATGAGAGTGGTTAGGCATGGTCCTCTGGTGAGTCTTCAATTTGGCTATTCCTCCCGGCACTGGTGGTGGTGGCAATTTATGGTGGTTCCT